>NC_134546.1:25142575-25445606 GCF_050624435.1 Tenrec ecaudatus | reverse complement strand
CTAGTGGAAAAAGGAAAAGACAGGGGAAAAATTCCTGAAATGCAGCTACTGTTGATTTTTATGGCAGGGGATTCCCCTTCAAAACATTGACTCTCCATTGCCTCCTCTCCACGTCCGTGTCCACAGATCCAGATCCTCATCTGTCACAAGGTACGGACCATACTGTAGTTGTTAAATTCTTTCTTAATGTTGTATTTATTATTTAAATTATATCCTTTATTTCTGAATTTATTTACTTTGAAATTTCTGTGTCATGTTTTGAATAAAAAGTCAAGGTTGGGGTAAAAACTTGTTGGTCGAGAATGGATGAATCCATTTTCAGTTATTTTTTATGGGAAAAATTGATTTGGAACTTGAATGCATCGCATCTCGACGTGCCTCGTAGAACAGATTAGTGTTGAGATCTGGGGTTCTACTGTACGAATCCTGCATGACACCACTATTATAAAAGGGAAAAGCGTAAGATATATTAGTTTTACACCAAAAGAAGCAGACTTTAAAAGCTAACGTGAGGCTGGTGGGAAGTAGGGAGAACCAGAGAGGGAGGGGAAGATAAAGCCAAAGATAAGAGGAAATGTCAAGGTTACTATGAAGGTTTTGATGAGTTGGGTTGTGCAACTGTGTTTTGCATGCTTTTCCCTGTGTGTGTGTGTGTGTGTGTGTGTGTGTGTGTGTGTGTGTGTACTACCTCCTCCCACCCCCACCCCCCACATACAAGTTCAGGGTAGAGCATCAGGAATGCCTGGATCCATGTGCACAAACAGTATTTTCAGAGCATCTCTCTCTATTGCAATTCCATTTTCAGCTGGGTGGTTTCACGTCAAGGCCAACACAGGTTTTCTCTATCATTTGTGGCTCCATAGCCACACGTGTCTGACAATGAGCCATGTCAGAGAACTGACAGCTCCTCTTTCACACAGTACCAGCCAGGGCTGTGATTGAGAAACCAAAGGAAATGAACACTAATGTAGCCTTCTGAAAAGGAAAGATGAATCAATGCTCCCAAATAAGAACCTTGTTGAGCGATGTAGTAGGCAAAATCATGACAGGGTCCTACATGGTCACATATTAATCTCTTCTACATGTGGAGATATTAGTTACATGGCAAAAAAAAGATTTAGAAAAATGACTAAATTAAGGCTTTTGAGATGTAGAGATTATGTTGGATTATCCAGAGGGGTGAAATTTCAAGTTTCCTTATAAAACAGAAGTAAACGTGAATGCAAAGTTACTACAGAAACAGTAAAGAGTATAGCATTGATCATATATACATAGTGCATACTGAGGGCAAAGTTTTAAAAACAAATCTTTTCTAGAACCTAAAACTTTGAGGAGATGACTGTTGGATTTAAGGACCGAAGACTACGTTCATAGGAGATAGTTAGGTCAATTGGCATATCATAGCTTACAACCACAATATTCTTCATCCCATTCGGGTGAATGCACTGGGGATCTTAACACTTGTGAGAAGCCTTGCAAGATGCAACTTTTGGTGTCTCTTTTTACACAACAAAGAATAGGGAACAAAATCTAAGATTCATGAAACCAATCTAAAAGACTATTAATGAATCCTATGAACTGCATGAACCATACCTTCCACTACCCAGAGATCTGAAGAACTACGTGGTGCCTGGCTATTCCTACCAAAAACAATGATCAGGATCACAAATGAAAGTGCTGGGTAGAGAAAGAGAGAGGAAAATATGTAATAAAATTATAAAACAAAAAAAATACCAACTTTATTGGTCTAAAAGAGACTAGTGGAACACCCAAGGCCGTGGCCCTTAGTGAACCTTAGTGGTTGTAACTGCAATCACTCCTATGGATTGTCTTTTTTGCTAAATGAGACAGGACTTATGCATTGTGCTGCTATCCACAAGGTTAGCAGTTCAAAACCACGAGCAGCTCCTTTGAGAGGAAACCTGGGCTTTCTACTCATCTAAATAGTTGTAGTCTTAAAAACTCATAAGGACACTTCTACCATACCTTATAGAGTCACTATGAGTCAGTATTGGCTCAATGGCAGTGGTTTTTGAGTTTGGATAAAGTGATTAATAATAACACCAGCGAGAAATGTAGTCTTGAATATGCTTGACCATATGAGATCAAAAAGGGTGGCATTTGCCCAAAAACAAAAGTAAGAAGCTAGGAATGGTCAGGGGACAAGAATGAAAAAAAAATTTAGTAACCCAGAGAGAAAGGAAAAGCAGTGTTTTTACATTAATGGGTTTCCAGCCAATGTCAGGAAATAAAATGCATATAAATTTTTGGATGGAAAGGTAGTATTCTCTATAACATTTTACCAAAACTACAACTAAAAGGGGAGAAAAAGAAGGAAAGATGTCTGAATTCTGTAGAAAAGCAAAATCAGTGAAGTTTATATATGAATTTAGATAGAGGTTTATATCAAGAAATGGCTGGTATTGTTGTAGATATAAGGGCCTAACGATTGCAAATCCATGGGTCAGGGGGCTGCAAGCTTCTCAGGACTCATCTAGTTTCAGGGGCGGTTGAACCCGTGATCAGCAGGAAGAAATGGCTGTAAAGGTGAATGAAGCCCCAATGCATCACATTTATGGTTTCAGAGGAAAATGACTCCCAGGATCAGCAGACAGTATGGCACAACATTGGCTTGAGTCCAAAGTACCGGAGGTGATGAGTTAGATAAATGATCCACACAGAGAAAAAGCATGCAAGCTTCTCCACAATATCCACCTATCTTGAAAGCAGACCATGGCCCTAAAGAAGTTTCCTATCCATTGAATCAGAGATGTGATCTCAGTAGGAGTGTAAGATACTACCTTAATGTCTTACGAGTGATCGGTTGCTCATAGCAGATCCCATTACAGAAGTGATCACATTGTGTTAGATCTCATTATAGGGGATCACATTATAGGTGTTAACATTCTAAACTATTAAGAATCCTGACTCACCCAGTTACCACAAATTATCACACAAGGAAACAGATTCACTCCTTGTGTCTCCAGAAGAAAAATATATTTGCTGATCATTTATTTTAGCCCCATAAAGATATACTTTTGGGCTTCCGATGTCCAGAACTATAACATAAACTTGGGGTTTTTTTACCTTAAATATTTGCTAATAAGAAACTAATACCAATGGTTGAAATAAAGAGGTAATTGTTTTAAGGAAGATGAAAAAGACTGTGATGCTAATTACATATTTATTTTCAGATCGGTCTATTCAGTAAAAGAATTTATGAATGCTTAAAATTGGCAAAGTGAATTTTCTTGCTACTCTTGCTTTGAGGCACCTTTGAGAAGGTTTCTGTTTTTCACCTTTCTTTGAAAACCATGGTTTGAGGGAGCTGATAGCTTGTTACTGAATTACCATAACAGAAAAGATCATTGAAATAGATGTCAAAGAATTAAAAAATCAAAGATTGGAGTGAACATCTATGTAGATAATGAATTTAAAAGAAATATATGCAGGAGAATGAGAGTCAATGATCAAATTAGGAAAAAATTAAAGGGGGGACAAATGAGCTTATAGATAACCATAATGAGAATATTAGGAGCTAGTATCCACTCGTGCATTTTAATTTATTGTTAGTTACATAGATGGTCTCCAATATTCTTATAGCTTCTTTAGTGCTAAAATGAATGTATTTATATATGTATCGTGCATGTTTTCTTATTTTGTTATGGAAAAAATTCCAGAAACTCAATTTCTCTGTCAAAATGCTTACATATTCCTAAGATTTGTATTATTTATTTACAAATTCCCTTTTTGGAAGGTTTATAAATTTATACTCTTACCAACAGTATGTGAAGAGTTTCCTGAAATTCTAGAAATAATAATTTCTAATAAAAAATCTAATTTAATTAATCTTATGAGCAAAAATAATTACCTCACTACTAATTAAATTTGCATGTTTATTACTAAAGAAATTTAATATCTGTATATGCTTACTGGCTATTTGGATCTGTATTTTGTAAATGATATTATATATTTTAATTACTACTGTAAATGCATTGCAATGGCATTGTCCTCTCTTATTTTTAATTTGATGATAATAACTCATATTTTATAATACTTGGTTTCAAAGTGTTTTCAAAGTATATTTAATTCTACAACCATCCCAGGAATTGGATAAAACAGCATTTTCCCCTGTTTACAGATTGCCATATTGGACCTCCTCTGGCTTTCTTATTGCCAGGTAGCAGAGCTCAGACATGCCTCTAAGCTCTGTCGTTTTTACCCGTTCTGGCACAGACTGTTTCTCCCACAACCCACTGCTTCTGTGCTGGGTCCCTTAACTCACTGTAATGGTCACACAGAATTCACAGACAACACTCACACTTACCAGGGCTTATAAGGGAATTGAGTAGGTTTGGATCAGGAATAGTATGGATACAGTAATTGGTTCACAGCAACACCTCTCCTCAGCCAGCAGTCAAGTCTTTCTCTGGTCCTAAGCATCTCAGCCTCTTAGTCTCTTGGCTTCTGCTTCCCTGGAAACCCACCTGTTTTTCTCCTTTGTAGTCCCAGCATCGCTGAGCTGCTTCTCTGTTCTGCTGATGGTTTCACTGTCTCCGTCTCTGGTCTTAGTCTGGCTCCTTTAATGTCCCAGAGGATTCATGCCCGGCTCAATTGTCTCTTATCTCCGTCTCCACGGCAGACAAAGATCTTGAATGCATTGTTCTTCTGATGGTCCTGGGATTTCTCTCTTCTTTTGATTCAAAGTTGGCTCATCTTTATAGCCAGTGGGGTAGTAACTTAAGGCAATCCACTAAGCCAGTCTCCTCTAGAAGCGTTTCACTGCCCTGTTTTCATAGTGCCACTCGATTATTTGGTGGGAGTAAGAGAGACATGGATAGAGGAGCCCTAAACAAAATTTAATTCCACCACATAGATCCTCAACTGGCAAAAAAGGAAGAAAAGGAGTTTCCTGACATTTATCTAGCTCATAAATGCATAGCTTAATTCAGGCCCTGAGTGATCTAAATCCTATTTCAACATTTATTCTAAATTCTATATTCTGGTGCACTACAAATGTGAGATTTAAGACGCATACATAATTTTAATACTTGGTCACTCGTGAAAATATTTGACTTAGGACAAAATTAGATTAGTGCCAAACCTAAGGCAACATGGCTTGTGTCCTTTGAAGAAGAGACAAAGAAACACCCAGAGGTAAGTCATATAATCATGATGCTAGAGATTACAGTGATGTGTCCGCAAAGCCAGGAAATGGCAAGTATTTCTTTCCATCAGTACAAGAAACTAAAAGAAATGCATGCAACCAATTCCCCCCACCCCCCAGTGCCTTCAGAGAGAGGTTTAACCCCTCGATTTCAAAGGCCTAACCTCCACAATCATGAGAGAACACATTTCCGATGTTTCAAGCTAACTAGTTTATGGTATTGTGCCAAGACAGGCCTAGACAATGAATACAATGGCCTTTTGGTTTTCTAGATTTTTTCCAACTGGTAGCTGCTTGCATTGCTTTTCTCTCATGGCCCCCTGCTCGTCTCTATGACGGACACATGCTGAAAGGTGGTCCGTGCGTTTCTTCTGGTTACATATTGCCAGAAACTCCCAAAGACCGGAGGTTCTCAGCTATCAGGTCACAGGGGCTGCAGCTAGCTGCACCCAGACTGTGGGCCAGTCTTGCGTATGTGGTTGGAAAAGGTGCACCGTATTATATGATGTATCATTAGTATTGCTCTACTTTGTCTATTAAAGAAATCATCAGGCTATGTTTAATTAAATGTAACTGCCTTTTTGTGTCCTTCTGAGACTAATGAAAGGATGTTGTCCCACTTTACCTTGAAATCCCAGCTTGGTTCACCTATTTCCATTATAATCACAATTCTGTATATGCCTAAGTGAAGTTCATTTATCAAAGACAATTCTAACTTTCATTGACTAAAGGTTTGTCATTTTGGCTTTACCAAATTCCTCTATTGTGGAATATCTTAGAATTCAAAGGATGACAAATCCCAGGTACCCAGTGATCTAGATTATTCAATTGGTACACGGAGTCTCTGTTAGCTTAGGTGTCCTGTAACATCTTTTTTCCTCCCTCAAGATTTCCTATTTATTTTAAGAAAGAAAAGACAAGAAGACCCTGAGTACTCTTTCTTCTCTCTTCTTTTGAGATGTGCTCAGGAAAAGGGTCTTTGTGATACGGATTTGAGGTTAACTGGTAGCGTTTCTACCCATGGGAGTTCCAAGGGACGCTTACCCACTTTTCTTCTCTACTCTTACGAAATCCCATATCCTTTCAAATAGCTGAGCACGTCTATAGAGAAAATTATATAGCTCTTCAATATCCACGAAGAACTAGTTCACCTCTTCCAGTGCCGAAGCTGTACTCCCATACTGAGCTTCACAATGCACTCAAATGACATCCAAAATTCACTGAAGACTGGGAAAAATTTAAAGAGAGGCTTAGAGTACCGTTAGATTTTTGTATCCTGGGTCACCAAATTTATATCAATTTATTTGATTCTTTATCACAGCATCAGAGGGAGAAAAATAACTAACTGAAAAATACTGAAAACCTGATTACCAATTATACCTCTGTCCTCTTTAGGACCTTAAGATAAATTATTTGTTTTAAAACCATTTGCTGCAGGCTTTTCCTAAAACCTTCCCTATTATAGTAACAGGGAAAATAGGCAAAACCATAGATAAAAGGCTGTTAGATAGACATGTTAGTGAAGAAAAGAACTCACGAAGGCAATATTAACAGTACTTTGTTGTCTCTATGAATGCCGACCACTGAATAGTCTTTCTCCCCTTTTTTCTAAAATGGAATATACAGTTAATAAAAGAATTAGGAGAATTTGAGTTTGGTAATATTCTTATCTTGTGAAATTGCCACACATGTCTTAACACCACCAAGACTCTTAAAGAAAAAGAACAAAATGGGAGAAGTGGGGCAGGGCGTACACCATTAAAATTTAGATGAGTCAACATTGTCTTGACCAAGGACACTGGAAGCATTAAACCCCTCCCCTTTTTTATGTCCTTCTTGCTGTCTGTATTTTAATACTTAATAAGAAACCAGAACCGATTGGGGTATTGCAAAAGAATCAGCCTTATCAAGGTTCATAAAATAAATAAATAGGCTAGCCCTATACCCCAATTGGAACTCCAACAATATTAGCTAGGGCTCGTGTCTCCTTTAGGGTAAAGATAACAGTGAACAATATTTCCCATTATTGTTTTAGTCACAAATGAGCCTAAGTAATTGCTTAAGTTAAACTTTAACATTTCCATTAGATGAAAGTTCAAGCATTTCCGCATTAAATGAGCAGCGGTGTCACTGGGAATCCCTACCACCTCTCTCCGTGCGCCTCTTTGAACCCACAGTGGTCTCCACTAGACTCGAAACTGAAGACTAGAAGCTCATACTGTTCTACACAATTCTGCTTTTGTTAAATTATGGGTTAGAGATTTTCTTCTAAAAGAAATGATAAGAAATTCAATTCACACAGAAGGAATTTACTTGGAAAATCTGAATAAACTGGAAAAAGTTAACTTATAACTGTGCTAGATAGTTGATATAAATACAATTTTTCCAATTTCTACCCTTTGATAGACAAATTCCATAGGCCCCATAAAACAGTATATAGATATATGCTGCATATTCAAAACAAAAAGATTGTAGACAGATAGCCAGAAAGCCCTTTCAGAAAATTTCCCAATATGTACTAAAGCCAAAATCTATCACAAGAATGGAACCCAAAAATTTAAATTAGAATTCTTCGATAATCCATGTTCTTGAATGTTTTTCATATTCCTAGAAAAGGAAATGCCAAGGGATATAGATTAGTGTAATTCTAGCTTAACACAGTATACACAGTTCCCTGTATCCTGATTACAGCTTCCTTTCCAAAGAAAAATTCTATAAAGGAGTTCCACGATTTTTAACCTGGTAATCACTAGCCTGCTAGAAAAGCTATCAGTATAAATATACATGAGAGTCTAGCTGGAAGGTGTGCTTTCAGTACTTTTAATTACCAATTCTGCTTTTAATTATGAAACTTCAAGGAATTGAATCCAGTGCATAAGAGAGAAAATCTCCTCCCAATGTATCATGGTGCAGATCTTGCTGAAGGCTTGCTAAACGACCTGTGAAGCAGAAGCTGCATAAAAGCCAACAGCTGTATGAAGATCCCTGAATCAAGTGGAGTCCTCAGACGTTGACACTGTTTCCAAGCCGTTTGTGTCACAGTCCACAGTGGGAGAACACAGACAGCCATACACGAATCTCTTTATTTTTCGTATTTAATTCCTATCATTCTTTACCGCGCTGATTTAAAGTGGGACAGTTCACCTAAATTGCTAGAGATACATTTGTTTGCAGCTTTTAGGTTATCCCTAGTCCCATTTTGATGTTCATATTTTATTTTGTTATAGCTGGTTCATTCTTTTACTAATCTCAAGGGGAAAGAATCAATGTAGGCCTGTGGTTGTTTTCCATTTTATCATAAGATATCCCTAAGGTCTTAGTACCACTTGACTGAACAGGTTATACTTACTTCTATATTGAAAGTTTCTTTAAGCACTTATTTGAGATCTTGCCCTATCAAAAGTCATCTTCATCCTAAAAATTGGACAGTTTCAGTCATAGAAACGTGTATAAATCCTTACTCATTAACCACTTCTATCCTCCTCAATTCTTATGTTTTATTTCCAAGCTTTGAAACATTATCAATCTATCATCTCTCTCATGGATAATGTAGTCCCTGGAGAGAGAGCCCTGTAGTAGATTATGCAGAGGGTTGCTAACAACAAGGTCCATAGTTTAAAACCACTTGCTACCCCTCTGGAGAAAGATGATGTTTTCACCCGGCCAAGAGAGCAGTCCCAGAAACCTGGCAGTTCATTTTGCTTAATGGCTATGAGTCAGAATTGACACGGTAGCCACTGAATGAGTCTGGGTGAGTCTCTGGAGAAAGCTATTATGCTTGATGAAGCGAAGGGCAGTGAAAAAGAGGAAGACCTACCATATGAATTGCCACAGTGGCTGTAACAGCGGGCTCACACATGACAGCCATGAAACTGTCACGGTCAGGGAAATGCTTCCTCCCATGATGCATAAGCTGGCACTCTTAGTTGGAACCAGCTTCATGGCATCTAACAAAAAAACATGAGTTTTGAGAAAAAAATAAATACATCATTATTCTGGATTTATGAAACTAAAAGTTAATGTAACCTTCTTTAAAAAACAGGCTTATGTTATTTCGCTTAGATCATAATAATGATGAATGAAGAGGAATCCACTGAATGTCACTCAAATCCCATCCCTGTGATTTTTCATTATAGAATGAGCAAATTATTTCAGGATACAGCTGTCAGATTTGAAAACTGAAGGAAACTTATGGACAATCCCCTTCTATGCGCAAATCTTGCCTTACAAGAAATTAGGAAAATTAGTTGGCAAGTACATTTCCCAGACTGACTATCCTGGTTAATCATTTCAATTTATCTAATAACTGGGCACTTAATAAACTTCTGGTAAATGACTATAAAATTTGAACAGTGTTAAAATTGTGCAAGGACAGCAGATAAATTGAACCCCTATGTCAAACCACATAGGAAAAAATACTAAAATATTGATAAACACCTTAAATGTAAGAAGTATAATTATAGACCTTAGGAAAAACAGACATATTATTATGACCTTGGCTTCTGAATATGATGCCCAAAGTACAAGCAACAGGAGGAAATTATCAAATAAGACAACTAAAACGTTTAATTTTTATGCTTCAATGACAATATCAAGAAAATGCAAAGGCAATCCAGGGAATGGCGTATCACATTCGCATACCCTATATCTGTTAAGGAACTCATATCTAGACTATATATGAATATATAAATAGATGTCCATAAGAAATAAAAATATTTTTAAAATATCCACCACAGATGAATAATCTTTGACAAAGAGTCCCCAAATAGCCTATTAAATAGGACAAAGCAATGATAAAATCAGGAAACCCCTCATGACATGGACAGACCTAGAGAACATTATGCAAAGTGAAATTAACAAATCACAAAAGGACAAACATGCAAGACCACTGATATAATGGAAAAATACAAGAAAAGATGAAGACTTTCATACCAAATGAGACAGACTTTGGAGATTGTCAAGTGGAGGATGGCAAAGGAGGGAAAATAAAGTAAATGACTCAACTCTTGACAGGTGTTAACTTGGGTGAAATGGGAAGGGAGAAGAGCAATCAAGGAGGGAGCTCAGGGGAAACAATTGGTGGTTTTGATTAGTATTTTAAATTATTGAATAAAAATTTGATGATCTGAAATGTAAACCACCTAGTTTATCATTAAAAATTGTTTTAAAGAACCCACTTGAAAATTTGGCAGGGGATGTGAATAAACAGTTCTTCAGTAATACCCTATAAATGATCAATAAGTGCACAAGAATGTGCTCAACGTTATAGTGATTTGGAAATGCATATCAAAACCATAATGAATTATCACTTTAAACCCACAGGATAACTGCAATCGAAGGACAGGTCATAAAACGTGTTAGAAATAGCTGTGGAGAGATCAAAACTCTGAAGAGCACGTAAATTAGAACAAAAACATAAAATATAGAGGTACATTTTAATTTAGGAATCACACTCTTTAGTATAAGTCGAAGAGAAATGAAGCCATATGCCTTGACTCCTCTATTGGTCACCAATTCTTAATGATGCCTCTAGCTCCATATATCCTGTCCATTCCATAGATTTGACAACCTGATCCAGGCTCTTGTTTGTTTTTTTAAATCATTATCCAGTATGTATGTGGTTTTTTTACCCCAACTGCTTTGACAACCCCAGTGAATTCATTATTATCTTATCAGCTCTAGACTCAGATTGGTTATGAACATAGTAAATATCTATATTGTTAAATGGGAAGGGAAAGATATCATGAAATCAAAGTGAATTTGAAGATAAACACGCTTACAAGGTCAAAAGCATCGTATGACCACCACGAAGACTGATGAGGTCCATGTTGTGCAATTATATATTCCCAGCACTTAATGCCTGAGTTGTTAAATGTATACAGGCTACCCTAAATATCTGTGTATATGTGAAGCCTGGTTAATTAAAAGAGACTGAAAAGTTTACAGTAGGCCAAATTTCTATTTTAGTGGCAAGCAATTAAAACTGTCATCTAGAAAACGAATATCATGGAAATGTTAGTTTTCAATGAGCCACGCCATCTTTCTCCAAGCTAAGAAGTGATCATGTTGTTAAATATGAAGCACTTGCATTTTGCCTGATTAATAACTAGAGAAAATATTAATCATACTAATTGAAGAACAAACAGTTCAAAAGCTCCCTGAAAATGATACAAGCACTTGGGGGGGCCTTGTCTGCATTGCTTGCGTTATGATTACTCACTGGACCCATCCTGTGAATGTTGGACTCAAACTCTCTAGGGATCCCCGTGTCCCCAGGTAGTGGCTGTGTGATCTGTGCAAGTTATTTATTTGCATATTTTTAACCTCACCATACCAGAGTTTTCTATCTACGAACTGAAGAGTCAGAAATGAACTCACCTAAATACAAATTGCTTCTCAGAGTACTAAGGTCAAAGGCTCAAAAGCAAACCAGCCTCAAACTCACAGCCTATCTAATCAATGAGGACTCGTAGCAGCAATCGCAGACCCAGACACAACTGTTCCTGTGATTTCCCGAGACTGTAACTATTTTTTTAATCAACTCCTTTCCCCTTTTTCCGTGGCTCTGCCTTTTCATTCAACAGTTTTACTGGAACTTCATCCACATGTCGTACAGTTGAATAATTCAATCATATCAAGAAGAGTTACGCAATTATCACTACTTTCAATTCTAGAACATTTTTCTCTTCCTTTTGCTCATTGCAATTTATCTAATTTTTTCTAATTGTGGCAAACATGTACACAATAATACATTCTCCAATGTCACAACTTCTACATGTATAATTCAGTGCTGCTGATTCTACTCATGTTGTGCAACCATACTGATGTCAATTTACAAATTATTCCATCACCATTAACATAAACTCAGTGCATCCTAAGCACACTCTATCTCCTTGGTAACCATTGGTCAAGTTTGTGCAGTACATTGACAGAGAGCTGCTAGAGGTTCAGGTTGGATTCAGAAGAGGTTGTGGAAGAAGTGAGATCATTGTTGATGGCAGATGAATCTAAGCTGAAAGAAAAGAATACCAGAATTATGTTTACTTGTGTTTTATTGATCACGCCCAGGCACTTGACTATGATATGTGGATCATAACAAACAATGGATAGCCTTGAAAGGAATGGGAATTCCAGACCCTTTATTGTGCTCATTAGGAATGCATCCATGGATCCAGAGGCAGTTGTGCAAACAAAGAATACTGCATGGCTTAAAATCAGGAAAAATATGTGACAGGGTTGTATCTCTTTACCATACTTATTCAAGCTATATATTTAACAAATAACCAGAGAAGCTGGATTATATATAGATTGTGTTGTTAGGATTGGGGAAAGGCTTATTAACAACTGGGATATGCATATGACACCACCTTGCTTGCTGAAAGCACTTGCTAGAAGCACCTGCTGAAGAAAATCACAATTTTCAGCCTTCAATATGGATTATAGCTCAATGTAAAGAAAAAATAACTTCTCACAACTGGGCTAATCGGTAGCATCATGATAAATGGAAAAAGTTATATGTTGTCAACGTTTTGGTCTTGGTTGAATCCACAAACAATGCTCATGGGAGCAGCAGTCAAGAATTCATAATATTCCTTGCATTAAGTAAATCTGCTGCACAAGACCTCGTTAGAGTATTGAGTAAAAAGGATGCTACTATGGAGACTGAGATAAACCTGCCCCATGCAATGGTATTTTAAATTGCCTCATAAGCTTGTGAAAGTTGGACAGTAAGTTAAAAGATCGAAGAAGAATCGATGCATTTTAATTGTGGTTCTAGAGAGTATTGAAAGTACCATGGGCTGCTAAAAGGACAAACCAATCTGTCTCGGAAGAAATAAGGCCTGAGTTCTCCTTAGAGGCACGGATGACAAGACTTCATCTTACATACTTTGGACATGTCAGCAGAGACCAGTCCCTGAGGAAGGCCATCATGATTGGTAAAGGAGAGGGGAAGCAAAAAAGAGGACACTCTCACGGGAGACGGGTTGACACTGTGGCTGCAACAATGGATTCAAGCATAGAAACAATGTTGGGGCAGGCCGTGCTTTGTTCTGCTGTGCATAAGGCACCTAACAATAACTCTTCTTTCTGGCCCTCTTTTTTTGATAAAAAAAAAAAATTAAACTTACCACGATTCAGTTCCTAATAAAGGTGATGTAAGCATTGGGGGAAATTCCAAATCCATGTAATTTGTATTGTTTAAATAGATCTTTGGCCCAAAGGTGTGAAATATAACTTGACCTAAATATATAGTGCAGCACAAACCATTTTAAATAAAGTCAGTGCACATTTCTTCCAGCTCAGGCTAGCTGACATTGTATTAAAATGTCATGATTTGTTACAGGCAAGCAAACTGAAGAATGGAATCTGGCACATGCTCTGTATCTCAAACACAAGAGCGGATAGGGGGAAACTGGTACCATTACTGCTATCAACAGATCAAATATTCCCAGAAACAAGTCTAACGTGAGGCACCAAAATGTGTGTTGTTCAGTGTTATCCGTTTCAGATATAAGCTTACTGACCCCTGGACAGTCCTCTCATCATGTTTAAGATTTAGTTACTATTTGGAGAAACAGACACACATTAGTCCAAGATTAAAATACAAAATAAAGCTTTGTGAGAGAAAGAAAAAAAAAGGAACAGGTGTAGGTCATTTTTAAAAAATCATTTTATTAGGGGCTCATACAACTCTTATCACAATCCATACATACATACTTTAATTGTGTAAAGCACATTGGTAAATTCATTGCCCTCATCATTCTCAAAACATTTGTTCTTCACTTAAGCCCCTGGCATCAGTTTCTCATTTTCCCCTCCCTCCCCGCACCCTCTCCCTCATGAACCCTTGATAATTTATACATGATTATTTTGTTATATCTTGCGCTGTTCAACGTCTCCCTTCATCCACTTTTCTTTTGTCTGTCCCCCAGGGAGGAGGTTATATGCAGATCCTTGTAATTGGTTCCCCCTTTCCAACCTACCCTCTCTCCACCCTCCCTGTATCTCCACTCGCACCACTGATCCTGAAGGGATCATTTGCCCTCAATTCCCTGCTTTAACCAGTTCCTATCTGTACCAGTGTACATCCTCTGGTCTAGCCAGATTTGTAAGGTATAATTGGGATCATGGTAGTGGGGCGGGGAGGAAGCACTTAGGAACTAGAGGAAGGTTGTATATTTCCTCATTGTTACCCTGCACCCTGACTGGCTTGTCTCCTCCCTGAGACCCTTCTGTAAGGGGATGTCCAGTAGCCTACAAGTGGGCTTTGGGTCTCCACTTCGAACTCCACCGCCTCATTCACAATGATATGATATTTTGTTCTGATGATGCCTGATACTTGATCCCTTCAACACCTTGTGATTGCCCAGGCTCATGTGCTTCTTCCATGTGGAATTTGTTGCTTCTGTGCTAGGTGGCTACTTGTTTACCTTCAAGCCTTTAAGACCCCAGATGCTATATCTTTTGATAGCTGGGCACCATCAGCTTTCTTCACCACATTTGCCTATGCACTCATTTGTCTTCAGTGATTGTGTCAGAAAGGTGAGCATCATGGAATGCCAGTTTAATAGGACAAAGTATTCTTGCATTAAGGGAGTACTTGAGTGGAGGCGGTTGGGTCATTTTTTGGAGAGTGTAGCAGTTAAGAGAAATAGCTTGTGAGGGAAGACTGTACAGGAAAATTGTGGTAGGATAGATGTACCTGTCACAGATAGGGTCGAGCTAATGGAGAGAGCAAGAGGGATGGAAAGCGGGCACATGAGAGAAGATACCAAAACACACCCACAGTGACTCATAGAGATCAACAGGACATAGTAGAACTTCCCCAACTGTGTATCTGAGGCTGTGTATACTTACTGAACAAGGCTTTTTCATCCTTATGCCATTGAATAGCTGATGGGTTTGAACAGCTTACCTTTCAGCTAGCAGCCCAAGGCTTCCTCCACTGCATCACCAGATATTCAAGTCTAAAGATGATTACTATAATAAGGTCTCAGATAATATAGAAGTGAATGAAATCCAGCATACATATGGATGGATTAGTTCTAGAGAAGAGATAAGTCTTCTTAGAGATAATAAGTAGGAAACTGGAAATGAAGAAAATTTTATTTGGAGAAAAAAGCCAAAGAACTAGATTTGCAGACAAAATATGGGACAACTTAGTTAAAATTAAATTTCAGATAAACAAAATAAATATTTAGCTGATATATGTTCCAAATAGCATGTAGGGTCCTTATGAGTTAGAATTAGATCAATGACAATATTTTTGTGGTATTTTAATGTTCCAAATGTTACATCAAGAATACTTATACTGAAAAATAACTGCTGATTGTTTATATAAATTTAAGATTTAGTTAGGCATCCTATGGTTTTGAATGTTAAATATGACAACTTTATGATAGATGACATTTTCATGACCACTGGGGATTCAGAGACTCCAAGCAAAAGAACTCTGAATTTTAGGATAGAGAGGGAAACATGATGAGGAGAGAAAGGAGATTAACAGTATTGATCAGGAAAGGCATAGATATCTACAATTTTTATGCAATTAAATTGTAGAACACTGACTCTCTAAAGCAGACAGTCATATTCATTTATTTTAAGGAAATAATACTTGTCTTGGAAGCTCATTACATCTCATCTTGCAGTAGATCAACACATAAAAACATATTTCTAGAACCCATTTTAAATACTTGATCAGGATATCAGAGCCCCATTGATTCCCAAGCTTTCTGCTTGGGGAAAAATATCATTGTCATTTAATTGCATAGATTTTTTAAATTGCACGGAATAAATTGGGTGTGCCAGTACAGAAAACCTTAGCTACAACCCTTATCAGAAACTTTGGAAATTAGGCAATAAAATGGAATAATATAATGTCTGCATCTCAGATTCTACATTATTTGTCCAGTAATATTGAGATATGCTGACACTTGGGTTACATGTTGTCCACACGGAACAAACAATGAAGATACACTATTTTTAATCATAATTTATTGTCATTGTGTATGTTTCTGGTATCACTTTCTATTTATATATATTCCACATTACTATATTTAAAAAGTTCACTGACACTGAGTCAATTATGATTCACAGTAACCCTATGGGACAGAGTAGAACTATCTCTGTGGGTTTCCAAGATTTTAAATGTAGCCTCATGTTTATCCTGTGGAGCGTCTGGTGGATTCTAACCACCAACCTTGTGGTTAGCAACTCAGCACATAATCCACTACGCCACTGGATCACTCACCTTAATGTACATTGTTGGTGTTGGGTGACATGTAAGCAGTTCTGACCCACAGCAACCTTATGCACAACAGAATGAAACACTGTCCAATCCTTGTGCCAACCTCACATGTAAGACAACCAGGGCCAGGGCAAGGACTCTGGACAGATATCCTGGGAGCCTGGGTTTCATTCCCAGCTGTGCCGTTATTTGGAAGTTGTTCTTTTTTGTTGTTGTTGTTTCCTGGTCTTTAAGGTCTTGAACTATAACAGGTCAGGAGCTAAAATAATTTTTTAATTCAAAAGGTTAATTCATGACAAAACATAACCTAAGTATATAAAAGCAAAACACACTTGATTGACGATGAGGTGAAGAAAAGAGTGCCAAACCACTCCCTTGAATGTTCAACTCCTACTCTCCGGAAACCTCTGCCAGCACAGTTTCTCCGTGGGGCTGAATCACCTATAAGTCATTCTCCATCTTACCAAGCTCAACCCCATCTACGGCCACCGGCTGGGGAAAACTCAGAGGCCCGTGTATAGTATCTTCAAGGCTGTGAATCCCAATGAAAGCGGAGAGCCTCACCTCTCTCCAGCGGACCTGCTGGTGTGTTTGAACAACCAAACTGATTAGCAGCCTACCACTTATTCCATAAGGTCATCAGAACTCTTTCCATGTTTACCCAAACAATAGTGTATGCAAATATATTAAAATATAATAATGATAGTCTTTGGGGGCAATTCCTTGTTAATAATAACATTTGAAGACTCAGTTTTACAAGTAAAACAAAACCTGGGGAGGCCCTAAAGGGATGGAAAGTGTTGTATGCTTCTAATAAGGGAAATGTGAGCTGGCCACATGATAGGCACTGAACAAATAATCAGTACACACCAATTTTAGGCAAAGAAAAAGCTTTATCAAGGAAAGATAGCAGGAGAGAGTCATGAGAACAACTAGATTTGCCCCTGATAATTATAGGACTCGGGTACAAGAATGAAGGCATAGTGACCCTTGAACACGGGGTAAAACGGCCCCTGTCCGTTTTCAAGATTGGGACTCCTTAGGGAGTAGAAAGCTCTATCTCTCTTCCACGGAGCAGCAGTTAGCTGCAGTTAGCAGCCCAATGTATAACCACCACGCCACCAAGATTCATTTCCCCACAGGTGGAAGCGTCCCTATAAAATACTGAAATTGGTAGCCACTGTCAGCATAATCAACTTCAGTGGTGGTCCATAACTTGCACTTAATGCCTACAGCCCTTTTCTCCTCCATTGAAACAGACTGTGGTATAGTTATGAAGACTGAAGGTCAACAGTTCCAAGCCACCAGCTCCTCTGTGGGGAAAAGATGAGGCTTTCTACTCCCCTAATGACTTACAGTCTGTGAAATCCACGGCATCAGTTCGATTCTTTCCTATAGGGTCTCTGTAAGTCAGAATTGACCGGATGGTGGTAAGTTTGGAGTTCTGGAATCTTAGACTAGGTATCTTATTCAGACAGCTTCAAGGACCACTGTCTTTCTGACAGAACTCTGCCTGAAATGATTGTTAGTATGGAAGTAGTTGTTAGGTAACAACATTCAAAGAATGGGAATCTGGAATTAAGTCTCTAATGAATTGATGCCGTTTAAAGATAGCAATGACCCTACAATCATTACACAAGTTTTAATTAAAAGGGCTCACAAGACTTCTGTGGGCTGTACCTTTTTCGAGTTATGCCTTCAGGAAGAAGGAATATCAGCAGGCCTCAGGGGTTCCGAAAGTGTCCAGACACCCTCCCAGGCTCTGTTCTCAGTTGCACAGAATGTGTTCCATTCTCAGATCATGACTGGTGAAGGTAAGCGTGATAAGTCTTGGGGCAAAAGATTCCAGCCAGGTCTTTGGAGGACTGCTTGTCATACAGCATAGCGAATCCTAAACAATGTAGACAAGCTCTCTCTGGGCAAAATGTCAATCTTTTCCCAGTGGATTTAAAAATATTAGTTGACTTTGATCAAGACATGACCATTGGTGCCTGTGCTCCAAAATCAGCTAAGGAAATAGGCCCCAAAAGCAGAAAAGGAACTTAACTGTGGGTCTAAATGACTCAGAACTACAGCCTCCTTAGTCAGGAGACCAGAAAAACTGTGTGATAATATCTAGCTATCATTCCTGAACATTTTGAACATCTAGATTTCCTGAGCCTACTGAGACTGGAGTAGTCACCCAATTTATCATTCTGAGAACATTTTCAAACTATTAACCAAAATTATTCCCTGAAATAATCTTTAAACTCAGCAACAATTTCGCTACCTTAGCAAGGATGTTTGATATGTATATTGTACTCTGTTTAAGACTTTCTAAAGGAGAGGAAAGCGTCCAAGGTAACTGCAAAGCACAGAAGAGAAGTCTAGGGTTAATGAGATTAGGTCAAGGTGGTGAAACAGTGTGAGTAAAGGCAGTAGAACAGCGACAAGACATGAAGAATGTCCCCAATGCCACTGAAGTATACACAGAAGTTGATGAATGAGGGTGCGTTCTGCTGGGTATATATTTCCCCAAATAAGTTTTAATTTAAAAATCAAAATCACGATGAGAAAAAAATAAAAATCACTAGTTAGCCATCTCATGTATATCTTGACAAAGTATAGCTATCAGACTCCAAATTTCCTAGAGGTAAGCATGATTCTGATCCAGTTACGCTGTGAAAGAATTCTATCAATCTATATTCCATTCGGTGAAAACCAAAAACAAAAATGCACCAGTAGTCCATGACACCACTGCTCATCCGTCTGTTTGGTGTCCTGGGCTAGCTTGCGTGTTCCTTTTCCGCTGGAAGCTGAGCCCACTCTAGTGTAGGTCCCAGCAGTCATTTATGGGGGATAGGTTTCGGCAGAGTTTCCAAATGGAGACAGTCTAGAAATCCTTGAATATCTACTTTCAAAACTTAGCAGTGAAACACTTGTGAACTCTCACAGAGCATCATCTGACTCCTTTTCTTAGACACATCAACAAGAGTGATCAATGATGGGAGGAGGACATCTGTCATGTTTGGTGAGGCAAAGGGACTTTAAGGGTGAGCAAGCCCCTCAGTGACATGGGTTGGTACAAGAGCCACAGCAGCAGGCTTACATGTGCTGGTAGCTGTGAGGATGACACAGAGCTTTTAAATGACAGCATTTAATCCTTTTGTGCTTAAGGTGGCCCCAGATCAGAGCTGACTGGACAGTAGCTAACACCAATCCAAGATAGGGACTTGCGAAACCAAAGGCCGTGATACAGATTAATGTGATTGCCAAGGACTTGAACAATGCCAGAGATGTTACTCATATATAAATCCACTCAGCTCACCTAATTGTATTATGAAGAAGCCAAATGAATGCTGGAGCACTGCGCTGCTTCACCGTAATTTTATCAAGCGGTGAGCTCAATAGCAGCTGCTCCTCAAGGAATTCAACACGGCCCCATCGCTGACCTGCAGTTATTGAACTAACGGAGTTTGTTTCGCTCTCTTCCTTTCGAAGAGATCATGAGGTCAGTTTGGACTGAACAACAATGCACCCCCTCTTACTTCTGTAAGATATGTTTAATTCCCAGACTATTGTTTTAACCTAAAGCAGCCCTGGCAGTGTAGTGGATTGCTAGCATGGCTTCTAACTGCAAGATCAGCAGTTCTAATAAACCAGCTGATCTCCAAGAGAAAGAAGAGAAATTCTGCTCCTATAAAGATTTAGTCTCTGAACTCGGTAGAAAGGGAAGATCACGCTATTCTGTAGCGTCGCTATGAGTCAGAATTGACTCGATGGCAGTGAGTTTGGTTTTGGTTTGGATTCAATCTAAGATTCCAGTATTTTAACTGTCTCACCCTTCCTCAGATCATAACAGTAGTTATTACATTAAATTCTGATCTGCCTACAAAGGAGGTTTGAAATTTATTTGCTGGTAATTTACAATATGTGAGGACAGAATCTGATAGTAAGCATTTATAAGTTTTATAGTAATTTGACCATGTAACTTCATCCACAAAACTAATATTAAACTTTAAATGTGCGTTTTATGTCTTCATTTTTTAAGTTAATCATCTTATTACATTTTATAAAAGTGGCAGTCTGAAATTGACTAGAAATTTATTTTAAAAACTAAACTAAAAAAAATACCACATCAAAGGTAGTATGAGAAGCTTTGACCTAGATCAAAATTCACAAGTTCATCAAACTACTTATGTGAGGTTTGGATTTTATGGGTCATAAACTAATTTTTTTTACATTTTTAATTCAAAAAGCAACATGAACAAAAGAATATGTGACACAGATCATATATGACTGTCAGAGCCTAAACTATCAAGAACAAACTCTGAAATCTATGACTGCCAAAAAAGAATCTCAATGCCTAATGGACCAGTTTGAATCTTGGATATAATACATGGGCATGTATCTTGCCCATACACAGTCACGTGGGCACATTATCAAGGAAAGGACAGGTTTTCTAGTGTTTACTGGTATCTAAAATAGAGGGAATATTGTAGAAAATGCAATGCAAGGTCTTTTGCCACCAGCACCCCATGATGCAGGAATTCCTGTGGTCTAAGGGGTCTCTGTGACAGATAAAATGATAGTATTGGGGCCCTTTGACAGGGCCCTGTAAATGAATCACTGTTCGGAAACCTAAGCTTTTAAATGGTAAATCATACTCTTTCTGCAGCAAACAATTTTTGTTTCGAAATACACCTTCTCTTGCTGCTGGACTGTGAATATGTGACCCAGGGCTATAGAGGTACAAGGCAGTCTGAGCTCCTCAGCCTAAGCTCAGTGGTATCTGCACCGCGACATCATAAAAATGGATGTGGATGGAGCGCCCATCAGCGAGCTCCTGTCATATACATGGGATTGGGCACAGGATGGTTCTGAAGGCATTCATGAACTGCATGAGCAAGTAGCCCAGACTTCCATGGTACCTCTTGCTGTTACATTGCCTCTTCTCACTCAGACTGCATTTTGCCCTCAAAGAGAATGACCTATTCCTGGCCTAGTCACTGAGAAGGAAAAATAGGACCGCGGGGTATGGTATTTACATAATCTGTTGTCAATTTGAGAGGATTAAGAGGAAGGGTTGGAATCTAGCCTGTCAATCAGGTCATAGCCTGATGACCTCCTTTGGAGGCGCCAAGGAGATCAATAGCTCACTGGAAGCAAGACACACGCTCACTCCCTGAGAGATTCTGTACTGATAAAACACGTGGAGCTATGCTGATGGTTGTGAGAATCCTGGACCTCGAGGAGCCGTGTGAAGACCCACACCAGCACTGAGATGCTTCCACTGCCACTGAATCCACAAGACTGTCCACCCACTGGACTGCGATCACCCTGCACTCAGCATCATTGCATGTATTTCATGAGTGTGAAGAGGAATTTACAGACTGGTACTTGGCATATGGGCTAATATCGGACTTATGGACTTGATCTGGACTGGGCTGGGAGGTTTTCTCAATATTCAGTTGCCCTTGTATATAAAGCTCTTTCTTATATACATATCAGTGTCTATGAATGTGTTTCTCTTGTCAACACAGGGTATACAGTTGGTTTCTGATAATAATCTGATTTCACCTTATCACGGATGTCAGCAATGGAGCTAAAGAATATTGGGGTAAGGGATACCCTCTCTGTTGGCAGAACATTGAGCAGGTGTTCTCTCTGCCTGGAAGAGGGTAATATGAATCTACCCTAATTTGTGTGTGTGTGTGGGGGGGGGTAATGAAAAATGTAACTGAATGACCAAGCACTTGAAAGGAACAAGCTCCAACAGTTGGTAACATCGATGCAGACGTATGTAGATGTATATTTCAGACCGAGCACCAAGGGGAGGGGTATTTTCAACCATGTAAACATATCAGAAGATGCTCTCAGCTATTAAATGGATAAAATATTTCATTCTGTGACTGTCATGCAGGGTGAATGGGCTCAGTGAGACAGTTGCATTGACCATGGCCATTGTACTTACATCCACGCAGGAGAGTAAACCATGTTGAAATGTCTGTTGTCAACTCAAAATCACCTCCAAGTCCCTCCGTTTCACCGCACAGGAGCAGGCACCAACTGCTGTGAAGGAGAGCCTACTCCATGTGGGTTCTGTTTCCAATGCGAGAAACTTGGGATTCTTAGAATTCTTGGAGTCCTTTGCAAGAAGAATGAAGCTGAGATCCTTATTCTTAGGCTTTCCTGGTGGCAGATGCAGATGGTGCCATGATTTCTTCAACATCTCCCGGGTTCCCACATTTTTGTGGCAGCTTGACAGCTATTGGGCATTTCCCCAAATATATGGAAATTATAACAGTTCCTAGCTACATTCTAAGTGTCACATCCTTCAAGCTATGATGATTGATGATCTTCCATCTGCAGCCTCCCCAATGTTCACTCCCTCATCTATTCCTATAACCATGTAAACCCTAATTTCTTTAATTAACTTCCTAGTCCCATATCATCTAGACTGGATCTCTTTTATTGACCAACCCTAGGCTGACACACATTATCTTCCCTTTATTTTATCTAAGTGCTTCTGTCGCTCAAATATTCTCTGGTTACCAAAGCCCAGTCCATCTGCAACACTGGCAAAAGTACAACTCACAAATTTTTATTGCATTCGAATGTGGCTGCCTTTTGTCTTGAAAATCTAGGACAAAATGTGGAGAAGCGTTTCTCTGAGGCAGAATAGGAATGGTTGTTACTCAAAAGAAGGGATGTTCTGGTTACAAATTATGCTGTGCCAGTACTGAGTGGCACATCACACAACCTTAAATAAATTCACTGTGTGTGTGTGTGTGAATCACGGTGCCTTCTAAAGGGTACGACTAGAGTCTGCCTGGCTCCAATCTAAAGGTAGTTCAAGAGCAAGAGTAATCTGACCAACAAGACAACTTGTATAATAAGTACTCTTTCTTCTGATAGGTGTATTGCTATCATTTTAGAAACTAGCACATTTAGAAGCTGAGATGTACTATGTCCACATTTCTGTAAAGTCATTGAAATGCATAGAGTGATTCATTCACTTTATTTCACAAATAGAAGCAACCCTCATGAATCTGTCAGAGCATAACCAGGACTCTCCTTTGTTAAACTCAGAGAGAAGGGTCCAAGGGACATATTATATGGCCTTAGGATGATTCATTCAAGTTTAGAATGACTCACAAACTGTTTTAAGCCTTTTAGCATTATACATCAAAATTACTTAGTAGAAATAAGCTTAAAGTAGCCAACAGAGAAACTGACCAAATGGCCTACATGCTACAGTGCACTTGTCCTAGGCTGCCTCCTGAATCTGTTATCTAAACTCAGATAGAAGACATCAATTACTGCCCCCGCAGTAAAGAAAATTTCCTGTTTATGTTCATCCTAAGATTAAAGAGATAGGAAAGATGCTGAGAGCTCAAATTCATCAAGATTAAACTTAAATTGCTCCAAGGAGAACATAATCCAATCTCTTAAGGGAAAGGACATTCAACTTCCTCTGCTTTTGAACCTGTCCACTGTTGGGCACCGTTCACATTCTTAGATGTGACTGTGGTTTAGATCAGACATGTTGTTGTCTCCTACCTTTGGGCTCCAGTAGACAAGGACCGTGTGCACCCTCTGTCTAAGACATTGGAATTGACTTGAGGGCAATGGGTTTTGACTTTATTGTTTGATATTATGTGTAAGGTAGTACCCAACTCATAACCACCCCACTATGCGGAGCGCTCAAAGAACACTTTTCCTGATATGTGTTTAAGGCCAGTATTTTTCCACAAGTCAGTTATAGTCCTGTCTCTTCAAGAAGATCCCTTTTCCTGATAAATAGACAAAAGGCTACCTTTCTTCACCTCTGGCAGATATTACTTTATGGTCATTGCTCTAGAACTCCAGGGCTCTGCTGCGTTTCAGTTTGCAGTAGGTGCTAAGTGCTGAAGAAGATGCTCTTCCTTGTTGCTTTGGTATTCCACGATTCCTGCCTTTCCGACATGAGGGTAACGTGCAGTTCAGTCAATTACTTCAAGCTAGTCTCGTGACTTCTATAAAAAGATTGGGTGAGACTAGATAATTAAGAGACTCCTGGCCCACCAAGTGGATGGACCAGTTGTTACCTATGAAATAATGCCATTGGCAAGGATTTGTTGTCATGTTTTCCATCTCGTTGAACTTAGAAATAGAACTCATCCTAGAGCAGAAGCCGTGCTTTAGTACAAGTAAGAAGAATAGCTGACAGTGGTGTGTATCTCAGAGTCCCTGTGCTGAGAACCTCCTAGACCAAGGAGACAGAGAGCTATAACACTAAACAGAGCGAGAGAGACAGAAGGACCACAGAAATAATGAATAAGAAATAATGAACAGCAGAAGTAAGCCCAGCAGAGTGGCAGAGATGGTAAGTTCCGTGTGGCCATTGTAATGAATTATCAAACCAAGAAAAGAAGTAGAGTGCTGTGGGAGGGGCTACTTGTATCGAAATTTATAAAAAGTTTAGAGGATGAAAATATGTTGGACGTCCCCTTCATGGGAACCAGCCTTGGGCTGACGTAGATCTTGATTCTCCCTCTTTCTCCTAGTGAAGTTAGAGGACCTCTGACGCCATGCAACGGTCCTGGCACAGTCTTCAGAACTGTGCTCTCACGCGCCCAGTTTAACCCCTTCTTACCCACCCACCGAAGCCCTCGGTTACTCTAAAATCCCCAAATGCTCTCCTTCTGGTGGGCTAACTTCTCGAGGACCCTCAGGCATAGGCATGGAAAATGACTGCGATGCTGGTATCAGCTTACTCGTGGGCTTCTGCCCCTCTCCTCCTATGTTTACCCATTTCTGGTTGATTAGAATACTTAGCTGCCTGCTTTCCTGCCTCCTGAAAGTTCCCCGTTCTATTCTCCTTGTCCTTCTGCATTTATGGCTAACACACACACACACACACACACACACACACACACACACACACACACACTCACACATACACACATACACACACACACTCACACACACACATACACACACACTCACACACATACACACACTCACACACACATACACACACTCACACATACACACACACTCACACACAGACACACACTCACACATACGCACACACATACACACACTCACACACACACACATACACACACATACATACACACTCACACACACACACACACACTCACACACACACATACACACACACTCACACATACACATACACACACTCACACACACATACACACACACTCACACATACACATACACACACATACACACACACTCACACACACATACACACAAACTCACACACACACATACACACACTCACACATACACACACTCACACACACATACATACACACACATACACACACTCATATACAAATACACACACATACACACACTCACATACACACACATACACACACTCACACACACATACACTCACACTCACACACATGCACACACGGTCACACACACTCACACACACATACACACACTCACACACACATACACACACTCACACACACACACCCACACACATACACACACTCACACACATACACACTCACACACACACGCACACATACACACACACTCACACATACACACACTCACACACACACACTCACACACTCACACACACACGCACACACAGTCACACACACATACACACACTCACACACACTCACACACACATACACACACACTCACACACACACTCACACACACATACACACACACACACACACACCAAAACAAAAAAACCCCACGTTATTGGCATTTGTGTGGGTACGGAGTTCCTCTATTAGTGTACCTATCCCTAGAGTTTTCTCTAGATCTGAACAAAGAACCTGGTGGTAGGGACACATATTCTGAGGGACATCATCCCCAGAGAGCATGGTATGGAAAACGATGATGAGTTTTAGGGTCAGAGACTCTGAGATTCAGTTAGAGCTTTGCTTTTGATAAATAGAAGATTTGGCATAAATTAAAATATCAAGTCTCAGTCTTCTTGTCTATCAAATGGTAACAATGTGTATTCCTCAAGATAGAGGAGCCTTGGTGGCATGCTGGTCATGCATTGGGCTGTTCGTTGCAAGGTCAGCGGTTTGAAACCATCGCCGGCTCCGAGAGAGAAAAGCGGGTCTTTCTACTTCCGTAAAGAGTTACAGTCTCAGGCATGCACAGGGGCAGTCCTAGCTCATCATATAGGGTTTTATGAGTCAATTGACTCAAAGGCCGTGAGTTTGATTTAGTCAAGAGAGTCTGGCAAGGGAATATTTATAATTTGTCTTCCTGAAAAGCTTGGACCTTTTTTTATTTGTGTTGTTATTTTTTTAATCATTAAGTTCATTCCAACTCACAATGTCCCCATGTGTCAGAATAAAACTGCCCCATAACATTTCCTTGACTGTAATCTTTATGGAAGCAGATCACCAGGTCTATACTCCACATAACTTCTGGGTGGATTTAAATCATCACATTTTCAGTTAGCCCAGTTACTATCATCAAGTACATTTGTATTCATATCGACCATACAGGAGAAAGTAGAACTGCTCCTCAGAATTTCTGAGACTAAAGATGAGTAGACAGTCTCATCTTTCTCCCACAGGCCAACTGGTAGGTTTGAACCACCAAGCTTGCTGTTAGCAGACCAACAGAGCTTCACTCAGTTCGCAGCCAGTCACTTAACCATTGTGCTTGCTTGGACCTCCAGGTCAGTTCTGGCTCACAGTAAGCCTATGACAACAGAAAGAAGGTCTGTCTTATCCTGCATCATACTCAAAATTGTCTTGATGTTGGAGACCATTGTTGCAGCCACTGTGTCAATCCATCTCCTTGAGGATCTTTCCTTTTTCTATTTTATTGAGCAAAATATCCTTTTCTAAGGACTAATCTTTTCTGAGGACCTGGACCAAGTATTAGAAAAAGAAAAAACTCTCATCATCCTCTCGGTTCTAAGGAGCATTCTGGGTGTCCTTCAAACAGTCCAGGGTACTTTCTGTGTTATTCACCATGTTCTCATTGAAATACACCAGTTCTTCTGTCAGCTCCCTGACGCCTTGTAAAGCTTTCACAAACACAGAAGGGGAAGAAAAATACCATGACTTGGATCAGGTACTTCTCAACGTTGGTTCCAATGACAGTTGGGCTCTTTAACACTGTTATCAGGCTGTGTACAGTAGCATATTTACCGTATGCTGTGCATCTTGTAATTTCTGTTGATGACCTTCATGAGCATTGATTGTGTAAAATAAAATGAAATCCCTGACAACATGGATATTTTCCCCATTTATCATGGTGTTGTCTATTGGTCCAGTTGTGAGCAATTGTGCTTCATTACCAGTAAGTTGCAAGCCACACTGAAGTTTGCATTCTTATTTAGTGACTCATGAATGTTCATTTGATTTTATTATCTTGAAGGTCAAAGTGTCATCCATGGACCAGAAGCATTGAGGCATTACACAGAAGCTTGTTTAAAATATAGAACTTTAAGTCCAACTTTAGAGCAGCTGAATCAGAAGCTGCATTTTAACAAGATCCCCAGAGAATTTATATACATATTTTTATATATATTAAAGTTTAAAGAGCCCTGCTCTTGAGGCTCATTTTTATTGACTGACAGGTGTTGGAGTGGGATGGAGCTGAAGGCTGTGGGAATGTCTACCACTGATGTTCCAGAAGAATTCATCCTGGGCAGATTGAAGAAACCACGTGAGAAAATTGTATGAAGTATCTACTTCTTTTAACGCTGTAGCCTGCTTAAGATTTTTACTTTCTTCCATTTGTAAATGGAAGAAACTTCTTGTAGCAGACATTTTGAATAAATGAAGCCTCTGTGCTCTACCACTGTGTAGATAAAGTTCTACTTCTCCCTACCAGGCACTGACCCATCTGACTAACATTATCCCCCAGGAGATCTTTCCTGAAGCACCTGCAAAATAAAATGTGATATCTATTTTCAAACCACGAGAGTAGCTCTGAGGCACTGGCCCGACATGTACCTCTTTTGAGGCTTAAGTTTCTTCTGTTGATGACCTCTTTAAGAAGACGCGTCAGCCTCTGTGTTATAGTCAGCTTGTGTTTCAAACGCTACTTTCATTTCTGGGAACTTGTGATGATTCGATTTCACAAAGTTTGCGAAGGCCCTTAGAATACCAAATGAGGTTCAGTCAAGAGAATCCAACCAATTACATCCTCTCAAATTCTAGTGTTCTTACTTAAGACTGTTAATTCCATGGATGACGTTGGATTGTGATTGATAGATATCTTTAAGTACCAACAGTTCTTAGATTGCAAGAGGATAGTGAGAGACTCTTGTGAATTATTGATACAAATACATTGGACTTCTTTCTGTTGTTGCTTAGTTACCCCAGAGTCAAAGCAACCTCATGGAAACTCTGTTATGTAGAGTTTTTGTGCTCCAAAAGATTTTTAAGGCCAAAGTATATCACCATGTCTCCAAAGGATTTTGTGCTCCAAAGGATTTTTAAAAAATCATTTTATTGGGGCTCATACAACTCTTACCACAATCCATACACACATCAGTTGTGTAAAGCACACTTATACATTTGTTGCCTTCATCATTCTCAATATTAGCCTTCCACTTGGGTTTCTGGAATCAGCTCCTCATTTTTAAGGCCAAAGCATATCACCATGTTGTTCTTCCAAGACTCTCACTGCCATCCAGTTCCTTCTGACTCAGAATGACCCTCTAGAACAAGGTAGAACTGCCCCTGGTGGTTTCTGAAGGAAGGTCAGCATTAGAAACCGCCAGCCAGTCCTCGGGAAGAAGTCGAGGCTGTCTATTCCTATAAAAGGGGTACAGTAGTCTCCGAAACTCCCAGGAATAGTTCTACCCTGTCCTGTAGGGCCCGCTATGAGCTCCATCGGGCCTGATCGCAGTGAATTTCTTCCAGTGTGCAAATGCTAAACTTGCAGCTATTGGTCAAGCACTTCTATTTCTGTACCTCTTTTTAAAGCCCTCGGTTTTGGTGATTTAAAAAACAGCAAACAATAGCCTATTGACATATAAATATTTTGAAACAAAGTGACTGCCATTATTCTCATCAAGATACTTGAAGCTATCATTCAAAGTTGAATGCCTATAGATTCAGGCAATTGCCAGAAAAACGTATGATGTTAATGCCTTTCTTTCCCCCAACTACTCTCTACCCTAGCCCAGACAGGATATTCTCCCAAGCAGAACCGTACTTAACAGGGAGGGGGAAAGTCCGGAAAGTGATCATCAGTACCTCAACGGATTTCGCTTTCTAATTGCAATACTCCTTCGAACTAACTCTCCTTTTAAATGTCTGCATCCAGAAACTCAATAATGGTTATTGGAGGACTGTAAGAACTCACGTTCAGTGAGAGTGTTCCACCAGCTCATCTGGAAAGCCTACCCTCAGGACCCGGTTTGGCTAGCCACCCACCTAGTAGATCTTTCCAGATCTCATCAGCAATTGCAAATGTTACCTCTTTGGATAAAAGAAAACTCTGCCAGTTGTTATATTGACATATGTATCCATGGAGAAATTTGACTGCCAAGAACAGGGGTTGGATGTGAGAAAATTTCATTATGTGCACATTTTCCTTTGAAAAAAATTAAATGCTCAGAACTCTCTCCCAAGAACACTCTTAGCAGCAACCTGGAATTTATTCAGTTCCTTGTGTGTGTGTGTGTGTGTGTGTGTGTGTGTGTGTGTGTGTGTGTGTGTGTTAAAGAGTTGATTTAATTTTTTTTTCTAGTGGAACTTAAGGTAAACTTGTTAGCAAAAGTTTTACTAATAGCATTCAGCCAAAGTATTTGTCAATGGGACTTCTTAGATTTGTATTTGACAACATGGGGTTTTTTGTTTGATTGTTTCCACTTGGAATTTTCCAGACAATATCTACAGAAACATATGAGTACAGTCATTATTCCAAAATTTATTTTATGTTAAACTTGATTTGGTTATCACAATTTGCATCTCCATGAAGATGACACATATAGCTATATAATTAATGCTTTCAGGACTGAAGGTGGACACCAGTTTTAATTAAAATTTCAGTGGGATCCCTAGAATCCTCTACCCTTAAGAAAAGAAGACCAGAGTTACTGCGTATTTTAATTTGATGATGAAAATCATATGGTATAATTTATCGAACACTTCTTATGAATTAGGATTTTGATCCTGATCTGTCTCTCTGAACCATACCATGTTTTCTTAACTGACCACCTCTATTATTACAGGGCAGAAGAGTGTACGATATTTTTATTTATTTATTTTAAATAAGGAATGGCAGACCCCACTTTGAGGTAATTTATCCTTTCACCAGTAAAAATCTAAATTTTTGGATTAAAACTTGACCTTTTTTTCTCTCTAAAAGAGTTGAGGTCTTTTAAAAATAATTTTACTGGCAGATCTTACAACATTTATCACAATCCATACATACATCCATTGTGTCACACACATTTGTACATGTCGCCATCAGCATTTTCAAAATATTTTCTTTCTACCTGAGCCCATGGTATCAGCTCATTTCCTCCATTCCCTACTCTCCCAATCTCATTAACCCTTGATATTTATAAATTTTGTGTGTGTATGTGTATGTGTGTGTCATACACTGACCAATGTGTCTCTTCACCCACTTTTCTGTGAGCCCTTGGTATCAGCTTATTTTTCCCCCTCCCCCAAATTTCTGCTCCCATGAACCCTTGATAATTTATAAATTTGTTATTTTTTTCATGTTGTACACCAACCACAATCTCCCTTCACCCACTTTTCTGATGTCTGTCCCCCTGGGAGGGGGTTATATTAGATCATTGTGATCTGTTTCCCGTTTTTCCCTTAGACCTTCCCCTTGCCCTCCTGATATCACTGCTCTCATTGTTGGTCCTGAGCGGTTTATCTGTCATGGATTCCCTATGTTGCAAGCTCTATCTGTATTAGTGTACATGCTCTAGTCTTGCCAGAATGTAAGGTAGAATTGGGGTCATGATAGTGTTTGTGGGGAGCATTAAAGGATTAGAGGAAAATTGTATGTTTCATCAATGCTATACTGCACCTTGACTGGCTCATCTATTCCTTGTGACTCTTCTGTCGGGGGATGTTCAATTGTCTACAGATGGGCTTTGGGTCTCCACTCCATGCTCCTCCTCATTCATATTGATATGATTTTTTGTTCTGGGTCTTTGATGCCTCATACCTAGTCCCATCAACACCTGGTGATCACACAGACTGGTTTGCTTCTTCCTTGTGGGCTTTGTTGCTTCTCAGCTAGATGGCCACTTATTTCTCTTCAAGCCTTTAAGACCCCAGATGGTAGTCAGGCACCATCAGCTTTCTTCACCACATTTGCTTATGCACCCATTTTGTCTTCAGTGTTCATGTCAAGAAGGTGAGCATCACAGAATGCTGGGTTATTCGAACAAAGTGTTCTTGCGTTGAGGGAGTACTTGGGTAGAGGCCCAATGTCCATCTGCTACCTTAATACTTAACACATAAATATATGTACATAGATCTATTTCACTATCATTATATATAAATATATTTACATATGTGCTTGCCTGTATTTAGACCTCTATAAATGCCCTTTGCCTCCTAGTTCTTTCCTCTATTTCCTCTTACTTTCCTCTTGTCCCACTATAATGTCCGGCCTTCGTTCGGTTTCAGTAATTCCTCTCAGCTGTATTACCCTTGATCAAGCCCCACCAGGCATCCTATGCCTTCCTCACCATCAATTTTGGATCACTTGTTGATCCCTTGTCCCGGGGTTTGTTGACACCCCCAACCTTTCCCTCACCTTCCCCTCTCCCGTATCTCTACCCCCAACCCCCTGGAATTATCAGTCCCATTGTCTCTTCTGGATTGTTTATCCCACCTATCTTATCTAGATAGACATGCAGAGACAATAATAAGCACAAAAACAAGACAGAGCAACACAAAACAACAACAATGAAACCAACAACAAAAAAAGAAAAGCCAATAAATAGGTCCAGGTCCGTTGACCTTTAGGAGTATTTTTCTTGTCTAGTCTGATGGGGTGCCATGCCCTGGCTCCAAAGTCTATTTTTGGAATTCCCTGGAGACGTCATTGCTTTGCTCCCCTTGCCGCTCTGTTGCATGCCCTTAGTGTTTTGCCCAGGTGTGGAGGGGTCACATAGGGCACAATTCCTACTCTGCAGTCTCTAGTGTTGTTTCCTATAGCGCTATGGGTCAGGGAGGGAATGTCTTGTCTCATGGTGGGGCCAGCCCTATGGTCCTTTCTGTGCATTGGCTGCTCTGAGCAAGAATATCATCCCTGGGGGGTTGGTGGGCCAGCTTGTGTTCCTCTCTCTCTCTCTGTCTCTTTCCTTCTGTGTTTGCTTCTGTGTCCTCAGATCAGACATGCACCCCTCCATTAGCTGTAGCTTCACTGCTGTCCCCTTTGAAGAGGGGAAGGGGTGGGTGTCCACGTAGTTGGGATTAGGGCAGATCTCACTATTGGTTCCTTACTTCATGCCAGTATGTTGCATTCACATCTTGGTGCACCAGTTTGAAGTCTGTTCCCTCTCCCTCTCCTGTGGAGACATAAACAATACCGTCCTCTTAGGTGGGTTAGTGCCCTGTTCCCCCACTTTCTTTTCTGTTCCTTTTTAGTTGGCTGCCATATGTAGCCCTGGATTGAATCTAGCCCCTGACAAAGTGCCTGGACCTCTCCCCAGGAATGTGTGTGTGTATATATATATATATATATATAGTAGATTTTCCCCTATGTCCTTTCTGCATTTTTAAGCTTACCTTAGCGGACTCATGTTGTACTTGTCCTTTTGTACTTGACTTATTTCACTTAGCATAATTTCCTATAATTCTTCCCATGGGATGATGAGCTTCATGCATTCATCACTGCTTTTTAGGGGTGCATAATATTCCATTGTATGTATGTACCACAGTTTTTTAATCCATTCATCCATTGATGGGAATTTGAGTGGATTTCAACTCCTTGAGATTGTGAACTTTGCCACAGTGAATATTGAAGCATAGTTGTCTGGCTGTAGTTTGTTTCTTGCCTCTTCTGGATATATGCCCAGTAAGGGGATTGCTGGGTCGTATGGTAGCTCAATTTCCATCTGTTTTAGAAATTGCCAAATTGATTTCCATGCTGTCTGTACATACTTACAGGTCCACCAAGAGTGGACGAAAATTCCTATCTCACAATAGTCCCTCCAACACTTGTTACTTTCTGATTGTTTTTTTTTTAATTGGGCTATCTTTGAGAGTGTTAGGTGGTATCCCATAGTTGTTTTAATTCACATTTCTCTTATGGCTAATGATCGGGAACATTTTCTCATTTTTTACTGGCCATTTGGATTTCTGCCCTTGTGAAACTTCTGTTCAGTGGGCAATTCGTTTTTTTCTTTGTGGAAGCTGGTAGAGTACTGTAGATTTTAGATGTGTCATTCCTAAATATGTTTTCCCAATCTGGGGCTCTCTTATTATTTTATTGGTGAATTCTTTTGATTGTACACAGGTGTTTTATCTTCAGTATATCCCACTTGTTAATCTGTGCCTCCTCTGTATTTGTGTCCTTCTCTATTTCTGATAGCCTATATATTCCCTGAACCAAAGATATAAGGTTTGTCCCAATTCCTTCATTGATGGCCCTAATATTTTGGGATTTTACTTCAAGGTCTGTGATTTTTCTTGAGTTATTCTTGTGCATGGAATAAGGTAAGGGTTTTTGCTTCATTTTCTGCAGGTTAATATCCAATTTTTACAGCACTACTTGTTGAAGAGGGTGTCCACTTCCCGTTTGATATTTTGGGGACCCTTATCAAAGATCAATTGTCTGAATGCAGATGATTCTACTTTTGAGTTTTCAGTTCTTTTCCATTGGTCTGAGTAGCTGTCATTATACCAGGACCATGTGGTTTGACCACTGTGGCTGTAGAACAGGTGCTACAGTCAGGCAAAGCGAGCCCTCCCACTGTGTCCTTCTCAAGGAGTTCTCTGCTTCTGGGCTTCTTCTCTCTCCAAATGAAGTTGGCTATCAGTTTTTCCAATTAATTGGAGAAAAATGGTGACATTTGTATCAGGATAGCATTGAACTTATACAGTGCCTGGCGCAGAACTGACTTCTTTATTATATTAAGTCTTCTGATCCACAAGTATGGGATATTCTTCCATTTGTTGAGGTAACTCTTGACTTCTTGTAGCACTGCTCTCTAGTTTTCCTCATACAAATGTTTTGGTTTTTTAGGCAGGTATATCCCTAGATACCATATATACGTGAGTATATGCTGACCCCAATGTCAGCCGAGGCACCTAATTTTACCTCAAAAACTACATAGAACATATGCTGAAAAACTCAGCTTGTACACGAGTATATACAGGATTTCAATTTGTGCTTGGCTATTGTGAAGGATACTACCTTTTTGATCCCCTCTTCTGTGGTTTTGTCTGATGTGTATAGCAGTTCAATAGACTTCTGTTTATTGATCTTGCATCCTGCCACTCTGCCATATTCCTCTATTGCAGCAGTTCTCAACCTGTGGGTTGCGACCCCTTTGGGGGTCGGATGACCCTTTCACATGGGTCACCCGATTCACAGCAGCAGCAAAATTACAGTTATGAAGTACCAACAAAAATATTGTTATGGTTAGGGGTCAGCACAACATGAGGAACTCTATTAAAGGGTCACAACATTAGGAAGGTTGAGAACCACTGCTCTGTCCAGTACTACCCCTTGTGGAACTTTTGGGACTTTCCGAATATAAAATCTTTTTTTTTTTCCATTCTTTTTTTTTTTTTTAACAATTTATTGGGGCTGATAGAATTCTTTTCACAGTTCATACATATACATACATCAATTGTATAAAGCACATCTGTACAGTCTTTGCCCTAATCATTTTTTTTCTCTTTTCTTCTTTTACATTTTATTAGGGACTCAAACAACTCTTACCACAATCCATACATATACATACATCAATTGTATAAAGCACATCCATACATTCCCTGCCCCAATCATTCTCAAGGCATTTGCTCTCCACTTAAACCCCTTGCATCAGGTCCTCTTTTTTTTTTTCTCCCCCTCCCTCCCCTTTCCCCCCTCCCTCATATGCCCTTGGTAATTTATACCTCGTTATTTTGTCATATCTTGCCCTATCCGGGGTCTCCCTTCCCCCCTTCTCTGCTGTCCCTCTCCCAGGGAAGAGGTCACATGTGGCTCATTGTAATCAGTTCCTCCTTTCCAACCCACTCACCCTCCACTCTCCCAGCATCGTCCCTCACGCCCTTGGTCCTGAAGGTATCATCCACCCTGGATTCCCTGTACCTCCAGCCCTCATATGTACCAGTGTACAGCCTCTGTCCTATCCAGCCCTGCAAGGTAGAATTCGGATCATGGTAGTTGGGGGGAGGAAGCATCCAGGATCTGGGGGAAAGCTGTGTTCTTCATCGATACTACCTCACACCCTAATTAACCCATCTCCTCTCCTAAGCCCCTCTATGAGGGGATCTCCATTGGCCGACACTTGGGCCTTGGGTCTCCACTCTGCACTTCCCCCTTCATTTAATATAATATATATATACACATACATATATACATATACACATATATACACATACATACACACACTTATATCTTTTTTTTTTGCATGATGCCTTATATCTGGTCCCTTGGGCACCTCGTGATCGCACTGGCCGGTGTGCTTCTTCCATGTGGGCTTATTTGCTTCTGAGCTAGATGGCCGCTTGTTCACCTTCAAGCCTTTAAGACCCCAGACACTATCTCTTTTGATAGCCGGGCACCATCAGCTTTCTTCACCACATTTGCTTGTGCACCCATTTGTCTTCAGCCATCCTATCATGGAGGTGTGCAGTCAATGATATGATTTTTTGTTCTTTGATGCCTGGTAACTGATCCCTTTGGGACCACTCGATCACACAGGCTGGTGTGTTCTTCCATGTGGACTTTGTTGCTTCTGAGCTAGATGGCCGCTTGTTTATCTTCAAGCCTTTAAGACCCCAGTCACTATCTCTTTTGATAGCCGGGCACCATCAGCTTTCTTCACCACATTTACTTGTTCACCCACTTTGGCTCCAGCCGTTGTGTCGGGAGAGTGAGCATCATAGAGTTCCAATTTAATAAAAGAAGGTATTCATGCATTGAGGGAGTGTTTGAGTAGAGGCCCAAGGTCCTTCCGCCACCTTAATACTTGACCTATAAATATAGACACAAAGATCTATTTCCCCAACCTCCTATATATATTTGCATGTACATGTCTTTGTCTAGACCTCCATGAATGCCCTTTGACTCCTAGCTCTTTCCTCCATCTCCCTTGACCTTCCTCCTGCCCTACTACCATGCTTCATCGCCACCTGGGCTAGAGTATACCTCTTCTCTAAGCAACCTTACCCTTGATCATTTCCCACCAGGCCTGCCACTCCCCCTTCTCTACCATTTGGGGTCCCATGTTTTTCCCTTGTCCCTGGGTTTGTTAACACCACTTCCTTACCCCCCCCTACCCCCCCACCCCAAGTCCCCCCGGAACTGTCGGTCCCGTTGTTTTTCATCCAGATAGTTCATCCAGCCTGTCCTATTCAGACAGACCTGTGGAGTCACTAACATGCACGAAAACTAGACAGAGGAACACAAAGCAACAGTATACAACCAGACAACAAAAATAAAATCTTAACACCTACGAATAACAATTGCTTCACGTATTCCTTCCCCAGGGAAATACCTTTGATGTCTTTTCTTTGACTTATGTTGTTAGCTGGGACCTCTAGTGTAATGTTAAATAAGTGTGGGGACAAGAAGCATCCTTGTCTGGTCCCCTTTTTCAATGGGATTGTTTTAGTCCTTTCTCCATTGATCACATTGGCTGTTGGTTTTTTCATATACAGCTTGTATTTTAGTGAGTAATTTTCTTTCCATTCCTGTCTTCTTGAGTCTCTTAAACAGCAATTGGTGTTGAATGTTCTTGAATGCTTTTTTTTAACATCTATCAGTATCATGAGGTTCTTATAATTTTTCATGTCAAGGTGGCTAATAATACTAATTGTCTTTCATATATTGAACCATCCCTGTATTCCTGGTATGAATCCCACTTGGTCATGGTGAATTATTTGTTTTATATACTTTTGTATTCTATTGGCCAGTATTTTGTTAAGGATTTTTGCATTGATGTTCATTAGGGATATTGGTCTGCAGTTTTCAATTCTAGTGAGATTTTTGCCTGCTTCAGGTATCAGAGTTATACTAGCTTCATAGAAGGAGTTTAGGACTTTGCTGTCTTTTTCTATGGTCTGGAAAAATTTGTGTAAGATTGGTGTCAGTTCTTCCCTGAATACCTGGTAGAATTCTCCGGTGAAGCCCTCTGGCCCAGGGAATTTTTTGTTAGTAATCCCTTGATAACATTGTCTATTTTTTCTATTGCTATGGATCTTTTTAGATTCTTGATATCCATCTAGGAGAGTCTAAGGAAGGAATTGTTTTTCCAAGTATTTTTCCATGTCTTAAATTTGTTGAATTCATTGGTGTACAGGCCTTCATACTACCATGTAATTATTCTTTTTATTTCATTGGGTCAATTGTAATGTCCCTTGTTTCATCCCTCATTTTTGCTATTGAAATTTGTTCCTTCCTTTCTTTGGTTAGGTTTGCCAGCAATCTATCAATTCTGTTACTCCTTTCAAAGAACCAACTTTTAGCTGCATTGATTTTTTCCATGGTTACCTTGTTTCCCTCTCTTTTATTTCAGCTCTGATTTTTATTATTTCTTTATTTTTGCTATTAGTAAGGTTGTTCTGTTGACTCTGTAAGTTTGGGACCAGCATATCAACCATAAGTCTCTCTTCCTTTTACATGTGTACATGTATTGCTAACAGCCTTCCTCTAATAAATGCCTATGCTGTGTCCCTAAGTTTTTGGTATGTTGTATGTTCATTCTCACTGGTTTCTAGAAATTTCCTGATTTCATCTCTGATCTGGGACAATACCCACTCTTTTTGAAGTAAAGACTTATTCCTCCTCCAATTATTTGCCCTTTTTTTCTTTATCTTCCGTTTGTTGATTTAAGTCTTATGGCCTAGTGATTGGAGAGAGAAGTCTGTATGAGCCCTATGTGCTTCAATGTACACAGATTTGACTTGTGTCCAGCATGAGGTCCAATTTCTAGTATGTACCATGTGGGCTTAAAAGAATGTGATTTTTTTTTGCACTTGGGTAGAGAGCTCTGAAAATATCTATCACGTTAAATCATCTAATTGTAATGTTTAGATCTGTAACTTCCTTGTTAAGCATTTTTTCTTGTGATCTATCTTTCTTGGAGAGTGGTTTATTAAAGTCACCTACTATAATTGTTGAGCTTGTGATTTCTTTTTTATCTTTTAAGCATTTGAATGACAAATTTTGCAGTTCTCTCATTGGGTGGATATATATATATATATATATATATATATATATATATATATATATATATATATATATTCACTGGTCCTTGCTATTCTGTTCCCTTGAGCATTATATAGTACCCCTCCTTATCTCTTCTTATGGCTTTCACCTTGAGATCAATTTTGTCTGAGATTAGTATTACAACCCCCTCCATTTTTTGAATTGTCTTTTGCTTGGTATATTTTTCTCCAGTCTACAATGCTTTTATTGAAAGTGTAAATACATTTTTTCTGAAGGAGAAACACATTGTACAGAAGAAGGAAGTGTATGTCCTTGCAGTTAATTCACCTAAAGGTATCACTTTATAACCAGATTAATTTGGTTCTTTGGCCACTCAGAAACACAAATGTAAAGAAATGCATAACTACTTCAAAATATTCCTGTGATCACAAGTAAATCACCTGCTCATTTGTACATAATAAATGTCAATTCACACTGTAGCCCCTGGTCTTTTCTCCACAAGTTCAGACAATTCATGGAAAATGCAAACATTGCTTTAAGGCAGTGGTTCTAAACATTCCTAATGCTGTGACCCTTTAATGTAATGCCTCATGTTGTGGTGACCCCAAACCATAAAATAATTTTGGTTTTGCTACTTCAGAGGGTGGAAAGTATATCTCTTTAGTATATGTAGTAAGACATTACAATCATGACATCACACTTATATTTAGCATAGTTGTGAGCATATAAAACAGTTTGAAAAAATGGAATAATTCATTGATGTTTAATTTTTTTTCTCTGATTGTAAGAAGCTTATGTGACACGTTATTAAGAACCACAGAAATTTAGTTCTTTCTCAAAGAGTTTCTCATGGTGACTTATCTTAGCCACGACCTGGACTATTTTGAGAGGATGTGAGAGAAACCAGGTAAGGCTGCGGCATCTGTAGTGCTTATGTTGTTGTCATTCTCAGTAAACCAGTCTTTCGGAACTACCAGCAGCTTAAAAACAGCCTTTAAAAGAGGTTTCTTCTCCCGAGATTAAACTATCAAATGAAAATTTTAAATGTTTAAATGTTAATGAACAAGATGTTTCTACTTGCTGGCAATGTTCCACCAACCACATGCCCCAGATTTTTAGTGGATTTCTATTGTGGACAGTGAAAATCACAACCATTTTGCAGTCTTATTAATTTTTAGATGCTGGCTATTTGAGGTATCAGTAATAGAGAATTGTCATAATTCCTTTGTTTAAATCTCTGAAACTTGTCAGATAGAATATGCGTATATCGCACATCTCACTCCTAAATAGGACTTATAAGAAACCAAACCATGTTTGATAACCATAATCAACTGCCGTTGGAGTAGACGCTTTCTTTGAGTTGGCTGGTACAGAAAATTCTTAACTCTACTACACCAGTCATCACCTTTTTAAAGGCTTAAGTGAATAAATTGAAAGGCTTTCACACATATATATTTTTTCCTATCTTATAAAGACAAAAGGAACAGCCTTAGAATTAGAGTCTCAATGACTTCACATAGTCTGAGGCTCCCTGTGTCTTGCTAAAATGCATTGATCATTCCTAATAATCCCTTAGGGATAAAAATTAGCTTAACATTCAATAATCTTGACTTGAACCCACCTGCTAATAATGATGTGATATTAAGCATATCACTTAACCTACTTGTGATAGTTACATCATCTGGTGTCAACCTGAGACTATTAAGAGTGAAGGGGTGGAGATTAGCTTATGTCATTCAGGTCGCAGCTTGATGACCTCATTTGGAGGCACTATGGAGATAAATAGCTCATGAGAGGCCAGACACACGCTCTGCTCCTTTTTCCTGCTGGAAAGACACATGGAGCTATGCTGATGGAGCCAGTGCCTTGGGGCTGGAGGAGCCACGTGGAAACCCTTGCCAATGCTGAGATGCTTCCACCACACTGGATCCACAAGACTTTCCACCCACTGGCCTGTGATCTTTCTCCATTCAGCATCATTGTATGTGCTGCATGAGTCTGAAGAGGAATTAAGAAACTGATATTGAACATATGAGCTAATATTAGACTTAAGGACTTGATCTGAATTGGACTGGGATATTTTCTTAATGTACAATTGCTCCTTTATATAAAAACTCTTATACACATATGAGTGTCTATGAATTTGTTGATCTATTCAACCCAGACCAACATACCATTAGACATTAGTTTCTTTTCTATTGGAGAGAATGGAATATACTCCATGTTAAAACATTTTATGATATCATATTTTTATAGTCAGTAGGAAACAATAATGATTTTTTTCAGTGAAGAGATATTATATTTGTGTTTTCATATTACCCTCATCATTTATTTTAGATCAACCTTGCAACGAGGGCTGAATTACAAACATTTTCACATAATGATTCAATTCTTGTAGCACCTGCAACAGTACTTGACACATGTGAGTTATTCAGTACAAATTGGTTGAATGCATGAAAGCAAGAAAACCACAGATTAACAATGAAGAGTCTCAATTGCTATGTTCACTTCAACTGTAACCTACTAAAGCTAAGCCTAGAACCTTCTGAATATGGAGTCCAGATGTAACCAGCATTCTGAGATGAAAACCTTCAAATGCCTGTAGTTCTTTAGGATCACGTACAGCCAGGACCTAATTGTTAGCAAATCTGATTCAATTATAAATTGATTTATACCTACAAATCCATGTGGCATAGTGGAAATTTTACATATGTCAGGTATTTAGATGAATTTATTATCAGTATTTCATTACTGGTTATTTATTAAAGAGAAGGCACAACTCAAATTGAATATTTTATTTGTCTGAAAAATATGCTACCATCTACTTTGAAATATTATTGTAAGCAGTCTCAGATAATCCACTAAGTAAAGTAAGCCTGGACTAACTAGTGCTTAATTACTAATCTTTAGTGAAGAATTTCACATGTTTTTTTACTACATTTCTGAATTACTACAGATTTTAAATTTGTAAAGACATTTGATTTTGCAGAAAGGAGCATGCTGTGGGGTGTAGAAAGAGACATATGCCAACTAGTCCTAGAAGCAGAATCTTTCAAATTATTAAGTACTCCATGCTTATCTTGCTTATTGGATAATTCAACATTGATGCAAAGCAAGTGCAGGGAAGGACAGAGAAAGATAGAGAGAGAGAGAGAGAGAGAGAGAGAGAGAGAGAGAGAGAGAGAGAGAGAGAGAGAGAGAGAGAGAGAGAGAACTAGTGGGGGGGGGCGGTTAACAGTAAGTCAATTACAATAAATTCTGATCAAATTCCCAAGTGTAAAATGGTGTAATTTCATTTCATTCTGGACATCTACTTTCCAGATATTAATGGCTATGCCACCTGGTGCAGGGAGATTAAGATCACCCATTTCTAATACCAAAATATAAGGTGGAAAACAAATCACAATTCACATACCAACTGAATTCTGTCAAAATGGTAGCTTCCTTTTTGTGTTCAGTTCAAACCTTAGCTTCCCACTCAGTGCCCCCCTCTCTCTCTTACCCCCAGCTACCTTGGTCATAGTCAGTGAGTGCTGGACACCAACTCTGGACTCTACCTGACACCCTCAACTGCACACGGGTTGATTCACTCCGTTCATTTGAATCTAATTCTCTGGAATAGCACAGAATTCATGGAGAGGATATATCAGCAGCCATGTTGTTGTTGTTGTTGTTGTTGGATATGACCGAGTCGGTTACAACCCCTAGGGTCCCTGTGCACAACGGAAGGAATAACTGCGAAGTCCTACGCTATGCTCACAATTGTTCTGATGCTTCCGTCCATCTCTGCAGCCACTGTTTCAATCCGTCTTCTTGAGGGCCATCTTCTTTTCATTGCCTTGCTCCTTTACCAAGCAGAGTATAGGGACTGGTCTTTACGGACACCATGGTCAAAGCACAACGGGCAAGGTCTTGCCATCCTTACCTCTAAGCACTCTTCTAGCTTTGTTTCCTCGAAGACAGATTTGTGTGCTCTTTGGGCAGGCTATAGGACTTTCAGCATTCTTTGCCTGAACCATAATTCACAGACATCCCTTCTTCCTCAGTCTTCCTTATTCCATGTCCAAGTTTCACGTCCACATGAGGCCACGGAAGACGCAATGGCTTGGGCCAAGCACACGTTACTCCTAAAAGTAACCTCAGGTCTTGGCAACACTAGCACAGCAGATTTATGCAATGCGACATGTTGTTTCATTGCTTGACTGCTGCTTCCACGGACATTGATTGTGGATCCAAGCAAGATTAAATCCTGGCCCGCTTCAATATTTTGTCCATTTATTATTATGCTCCCTATTGGTCCAGTTGTGAGGACGTTTGTTTCCTTGACATCGAGTTACAATCCACACTGAAAACTTCAATCCTTGATATTACCCAGTGCTTCACATCCTCCTCACTTTCCATAAGCAAAGTGTGTTTTCTGTATACCACAGGTTAACAAGCCTTCCCTGAATCCTGATGTCACATTATTCTTTATATTGTCAAGCTCCCTGATGATTTGCTTTGCATACATATTAAATAAGTATGGCGAGAGGATACAACTGGAAGCAACCTTTTCTGATGTGAAACCGTGCAATATCCCCTTGTCTATTCACACAAATGCCTCTTGAGCCATGTACAAGTTGCACATAAGCACAATGAAGGGTTCTGGAATTCCCATTCTTCTTAATATTACCCATAGCTTGTTATGATCCACATGGTTGAATGCCTTCACACTGTTAATAAAACCCAGGGAAACATTTTCGGGTATTCTCTGTTTTCAGCCAAAATTCTGTCTGACATCAGCAATGATGTCCCTTCTTCTGGGTCCTCTTCTGAATCTGGCCTGAGCTTCTGGCAGTTCCTTGTCAATGTATGCTGCAAACATTGTTGGATGATAGTCCACAAAAATTTTCTTGTACGTGATATTAATGATATTGTTCTATAATTTGTGCATTCTGCTGGATTGCCTTTGTTTGGAGGGGTACAAATATGGATCATTCAGTCAGTTGGCCAAGCAGCTGTCTTCCAAGTGTGCTGGCATAGATGAGTGAGTGCTTCCAGTGCTTCGTCAGCTTGTTGGCACATTTCCGTGGGTGTGCCATCGTTCCCGGGAGCACTGTCTGTGGCCAGTGCTTCCAGGGCAGCTTGACCTTCTTCCTCAGTGCCATTGGCTCTTGCTCAAATGATACCTCGTGAAGTGGGAGGATACTGACTGGTTCCTGTTGGTGCAGTGACTGTGTCGTCTTGCCATCTTCTTTTGATGCTTTCTGCATCATTCAATGTTTTATCCAAAAATTGTTCAATAATGTAACTCAAAGCCCGAATTTGTTCTGCATTTCTTTCCAGCTTAAGATATACTGAGCCTGTTCTTCTTTTTTGGCTTTCTAAATCTAGGCCTTTGCACATTTAATTTTAATATTTTACTTTGTCTTGTTAAACTGCCCTTAACCATTTTACTCAGCTCTTTCAATTCATCATTTCTTCCATGTGCCTTACCTAATTTATGATTAAGCGCAAAATTTCAGAGTCTCTTCTGAAATTCACTTAGATATTTTCTTGTCTTTTAATGACCATATGCTTTCTTCCTGCATGGTGATGTTCTTGATGTCATCGCACAGCGCATCGGGTCGTCTATCAGTGGAGTTCAGTGCAGCAAATCTGTCCTCAAGATGTGACCAGAAATCAGGTGGAATATATTCAAGGTCTTATTTTATGACCATGGTTTTACTTGTTTGAATTTTCCACAGTTTTAACATGAATGTACATATGAGCAATGTATCATCTGCCCCACAACTAGCATCTGGGCTGGTTTTATCTGCTGATATTGAGCTTCTCCATTGCCTCTGCCTATAGATGGAGTCACTTTGATTTCTGTGTATTCCCTCTACAGAAGTCTACATGTATAGTTGCCATTTGTGTTGTTGAAAAAATATTTTCTCTGAATAAGTCCCTGCAAAATTCTATCATTCAATTTCTACCTTCGTTTCTATCACCAAGACCATATTTTCCTGATACAGCCCCTCTTTGTCTTCCAATCAACAATAATTACCAAAGCATCTTGATTGCATACGCGAATAGACATGAATAGAATTATTTTCAATTTCTGCACCAGTAGTGCATGTGTTTGTTGCAGAACTTTGAACAGTAATTGTATTGGTTGGGTCTCCTGGTAGAGGCGCAGACATTATCATATCAGAGACAGCGTGGTCATTCACAGCAGATCTTGAAATGCCCTGTTTTTTTAATATGAATCCTACCGTATTCCTCTTGATTGTATCCCTCCTAGCATGGAAAACCATGTGATTTTAAAAATTCAACATGGCCAATACAAGTTCATGTCAACTCAATAAAGCCTATGATATTGAGTTTTAGGTGCTCTATTTCATGTTGATGACTTCTAATTTTTCTAGATTCATACTTCACGCTTTCCAAGTTCCAATTATTAATTGATGTTAATTCTCATTCTGAGGTGTTCCTCCTCCTCACCAAGTGAAAGGTCCCAAAGGCTGTTCTCCCACAGGCCTTCCTCCGTTCAGGTCACCAGGGTCAGCTTTACTTTGAGAAGGCAACTCCTCCACAGTAATATTTCCAGTGTCTTCCTACTGGGTGCTCCCATCCTCTGCCACTATCTCCGACAGTATTTTGCTTCCGTTCATTAGGCCTTATATCTCTGACAATATTTTGATTCTATACATAATGTCTTCAGTAGCTACTTCTTCCAAAGTGGACTTCCAATTCCTTCTTTGAAACTTGTTCACTTTGGAGGACCCTGCTGGCAATTTGCAAAGCGAGCGGCATTGCTTCCAGCGTCACAGCAGCACACAAGCCATCACAGTGTGACAGACTGACAGACAAGTGATGGACCTGCCATAATAGCTTTAATATAATAAAAACAACTATGCATACATATGAAAATACATCACTGCGTGAGGTCTGAAAGAGGTTATGGAGTGGAACAGTCCATGTCCCCAAAAGGAGCATATTACCTTCTCTTGTGTATGAATCCCAACCGGAAAGCTCCTTTAGCCTCATCCTGTTGCCATGATAAATTACTTCATGCGCGTGTTGCTTAGTCAATATCTGGCCCTGAGATCGTCTTTTGCCAACACGCTCTTGCCAACACGCACTCATCTGCATCAGGTGTGGACCAGCTCTCAAGAAACCAAGATCCAAGGTCAAGTGGACTTCTGTGTTGTGATTCTACACAGCACAGTGGGTTAGGGTCACTCGTGACTCTTAACATGGAACAGTACGTGATATGATTCATACTGCAGAAATGGGAGGAATGCGGAGCAAAGAAGTAAGGAGAACAGCAGGGGAGAAACCATGGTCACGGTTCAATTGCCATCTCGCTTGCTTCTCTAAAAGAACTCAAAAGCTAGAACTAGGATTGAAAAACAATAGAGAACTGAGGGAGTCACATAGAGAGATGCTTGACTAGGGGGAAGAAGTAAAAAATTCACATACCGACCTTCCATCTGTTGGATCTGCAGTTGTCCAAATTATTGGTAACTAGTATTCTGTTTTCCATCATTTGAACAGGTTGTTTGAAACTTTAATAAGTCATTTACTCTAAAAAAAAGTACCCGGTGCCGTATTCGTTGTGACTTAAATACCATATTTAAAGAACTGCTCGTCTTTTTATGATATAAACAGTGTAGGACGAAGACAAAACTGTTGGAAGGGATTTGTAGAAACAAACACCTTTTGAGCTGACATCACAGTGTTCTGGCAGGAAGGGAAGGTGGGAGGAGATTCTGTCATGCATGTTGGTTGGTTGGTTTGCTTCCCGTGGGTGTCTAGTATAGTCTTCTGTATATGAAATTCAGGATAAGAAAATCTATAGAGCCAGTAACTGGATTAATGCCTAGGGACGTGGCGGAAGATGGGGGCAAATGGGAATCTAAACAAAAATAATTCTAAGGAGAAAAATGACCTGCAAATGATAGTGGTATGATTACACAACGCTTCTTAATATATTTAGAGGATTGAATTGTATGATATGTGCATTATATGCTCCAAACAATTAACAGCAAATTAAAAAATGATGGTTAAATTGCAGAAGTCGAACTTAGCCAAAGAGATCAGTTCCATATGCAGCCAATCTAGGCTAATGTAGGGAAATACAAAATATGCTACATGCTTTAACAAGAACTTGGAACTTTACTGCAATGGAAAAGACGCTCCACAACACTACATAAGGTTTGAAGGGGGAAACTATCAGTATATGAATCACCTGGGAAAGAGTAATATGGGAGGAATTAAAAAGGAAACATTTCATTTCTACCTATAATACTAATACTTGCCATTTTACCCCACAATTGACAAGGAGGACGAATTCTCTCATTTGGTATGTTGTTTACAGTAAATATAGATACATCTTTAATACAGCATGGAATTGAATGTGAATGTCACCGGGCTTCTGAAAAGAATATTATTTGGAGAAACTCTTACTTTGCTATATGAAGCCTGTAGCCCTAAGGTTTACTCTGCTTTTCCTTCAGGGACATTTAGGTTTGGAAATGAGAGCAAGAATGGGGATAAAGCAATACGTGCTTACATTCAGCACAAAATTCTCACACCAGGCTGATGGACAATGTTCAGACCGCACAACGTCAAGCAGCAGAGCGTGCCTTTGCCGCTTCCCCCAGTGACCTCTTCTCCTGCAGGAGGAGTGCCAGCCGCCAAGAGCAGGAGGTTTGCCCCAAAGTCCAAACGAGTGGAAACGATTCTTGCACAGTGTCCACACAGAAGCTCACGTCCCTCTGTTTAGCCCCCACGAACTCTAAGAGCCCTCAAACCCACAGGCCAAGGAATCTCACTTTCAGAAATCACGCCTTGTTCGTAACCTGCTACTTGTGCATAACAAATCCTGGGACCTGTGGGTGAGCTCCCAAACCTGCCAGTGATTCACTAACTATTAAGATGGTCATCATGAAAACCCCCAGGCGCTGGTTTCAGGACGAGCTAGCGTCTCCTGCATAAGACAGGGAGTGCCGGCTCCCACTGCCTATGGGCGCTCACTTTAATGGACTGCAAGGACCTTTTCAGAGAGATGATGAGGACTGCAGGGGACATGAAGGTGAAACCACTTCCGAAGAGACCACAGAACTAATTTCGCTTCTGAAAGGATTAGGTGTGGTCCAGGAGGGTCTGTAGTAAAGATGTAGCGCAATTCCTGATTCTATTTAGCAGTTCTGGAAGGTCAACATGAAATCTTTTGTTCTAATTTGCATCCATGCAGTAAGCACACACAGAGCAAGACAAACAAAGAGGGAGAAGTGTTTACCAGAGGAAAGCTGCAGGCACAGGCTGCGGTGGCCCAGCCACACAGCAGGCCCGCGCTAACAGCGGATTTCCAGAGGACAGCCCGTATGGAATTCCTAGCGGGACGATCAAAGAGGTGGGACCATCAGCCAAGCATGACTGCACATAACAAATCCATCAAGACCGATGATATCCCTGCCAAGACAAATAGCACGGGGCGCTGAGACTTAAATGGTATTTGAGAACATTTACTATCCCCCAGCCACGTGCAGCGCTGGGAAACAATGCCATTCAAATGCCCATCTATTCCAGCAACACAAGCAAAATACTCTTTTCCATAGCCAGCTGAATTTACTGCCGAATTTTTATTCCTATTTAAGTGCATCTCTGGATGGGTAGGTGGATGAAAATGTTTCTAGCATTTTTCTCTACCTTGGTGTCCACGTCCAGCAAAATTAGTATGATAGATTTGTATCAAACTTGGAGACTATGCTTGAAGCATTATGATTTAAAGTCATAATGCGTATAGGCTATGTGGCATACTTGGAATTCGCTTTGGGGCCCTCTGGGGACAAGCAGGCAATCATTTGCCAGTGCCGCTCAACCTGGAGTGACAGAAGAGTCCCATAAGACTGCCAAAGGGAGTAATGAGCCATAAGTATGAAGATGCATTAACATGTCAAGGACAGAGAAAACAATCAGGAGTTTTAAATACGAGTCCCAAATTGACCATCGTAAAAGCATGTGTGCTTTACAATCTAGTAGTTTCTCACCTGGGTAAATCTACATAGAACAGTTCAAGTTAAGGAGCCTCCGTGACTTATTTAGTTAAAAACGATTAACTTCTTTTGCTCCAAGAATGATGGAAAGGTGCGCTTGGAGAGAATTTTCTATGTGCCGTGAATCTCCTCTCCCATACCTAACCCGAGTCAGGACAAGGACACGCTGATCCCTCCCCTCACACTGGCGAAGAAGAAACTTCAACCGAAAATTCTAAGAGTGCGTTGTTTAGACCAAACAGTTACAAAGTCTATTGGACCTGGTGTCTAATCCTTTCTTGATAACTGTGAAAAGAATTAAGTGGACCAGCAACACATGATGACTTGAACAAATGGTTCAATTCTTAGTTGCTGCTTGCCTAGGTTGCTGCTTTGGGGGACAGTTTGACCTCCCAGTTTGTTGGCACCAAAACATTCCTACCTGTCTCCCATGCTCACTATGTTGCCACTCAGGAGAGACACCATTGAGTTCTCTGCATGTGGAGAACACACTTCAGCAGAAAGAGATCATAGGAAACATCTGCTGCTGTTGAGTACCAACCAGGAGGCTGCAGCTCATAGCAATCCTGTGGGCAACAGAACAAAACATTACTCCAACGCATCTGACATTAGCCATGGTATGCTTTGACCTACATTCTCTTCTGAATCCGGCCATGATTTCTGACATCACCCTGTCGATGTACTACAACCATTTTTTAAAATTCTCTTCAGCACAATTTTATTTGTGTGCATGTGGGACCATGATTCACTTGATACGGCTCTTCTAGGCATAGTCTTCTCGCCATAATTTTCCTCAAATTATTTGGCGTATATGATTCAGTTGTGAATGATTCCTAACGGGATTGATGGTGATTGTAGGAAACTTAGAAGTCTAACATAAAGGTGGGACCTTTTTGTCATAGGTCTACTATTAACATGAGCTCTCTCAGCCATGGAAGGAAAGCTGAGATCTCACTACCTTCAAGAAATAAGAGTCAGGATCATCCTTAGGAAGCCGAGGTCCCGGCTTACTGAGCCTTCGTGGGCCATCCTTCCAACTGCTTTTCATGCATTCTGCATCATTCTATATTTTCCCATGAAATCTTTCAACATTGCAACTTTAGACTTGAATTATTTTCTTCAATTTTTGCAGCTTGCGGTATATTGAATGTGCAAGTATTCTTCCTTGATGATTTTCTAACTGCAAGTCATTTGCTTTGTCTTCTCAAGATGGCTTTTGAACTTTCATGTCAAGTTCTCCTTCACTTCTTCTATTATTTCCAATTACGACAGAGCAGCGGTTCTCAACCTTTGGGTCGGGACCCCTTTGGGGAGTCAAATGACCCTTTCACAGGGGTTGCCCAATTCATAACAGTAGCAACATGACAGTTATGAAGTAGTGACAAAAGTAAATTTATGATTAGAGGGCTCACGACAACATGAACTGTATTAAAGGTCATGGCATTCAGAAGGTTGAGACCCATTGCTCTAGAGGATTAAGTTACCAGCCAGAGTAGAGAAGCATTTGCTGTAATTAAAGACACTGCAGTGGGAGATCCCCAGCAAAGATAGGACTCTCTAAAGAACACTGGGGTATACCTTGATAGAGTCAGATTTACACATACCTTGATAGAGTCAGATTTACACATACCTTGATAGAGTCAGATTTACACATACCTTGATAGAGTCAGATTTACACATACCAGGCCTTGAGGGCAAAGCCAGCTTTGGCTGGGTCGAGTTGAGTAGAATTTACTAGTATATCCATGTCCAGGATTCTCATCCAAAGGCAAGGGAAAATCTACCTTCATCAACTATTTGCAAAGGGATGGGAAAGAAACATAGAGTTGCTTAGTGACTTTACCCTAAGATGCATGCTTATGCAATATACCCAAATTCCAGATAAAAACACCTCCCCCTGTCTGTCTGCTTGCTGTACTGTGGTGACCTGCAGGTTTCTGGGATGCTAGATGCTATGTCCTTGGTATTTCAAATGTCAGCAGAGTCATCGATGGTGGGAAGGTTTCGGTGGTGCTTCCAGTTAACAACAGACTAGGAAGAAACAGTTTATGAATTAGAACAGCACATCGTCGAATCCAAGTACTGGAAGAAGAGTCCCCACGGTCAGAAGTCACTCAAACAAGCAATGGCCGTAATAGTGGCCTCAAGAGCAGCAACGTCATGAAGAGGTCACTGGGGTTATCCTCCAGAAGACTGTCATGAGGCAGGGCTGACTCCATGACAACATCAGCACGTGCACGTAAACACACGCACACCCACACAGATACACCAAGGGTTGCTGCTATCGTGGCTGTGTGCCGTCAAATTGATGGAACTTCTAATGACCTGTAGAACAGGTTTTGCCAGGGATTTTTTTTTCTCCCAGGGAGCAGCTAATGGGTTCAAAACATGAATTAATCTTTCAGTTCACAGCTGAGCACTTCACCCTTGTCCCATCCGGTTTTAAAAGAAGCAAAACAAATGCGACACCCTTGAGGTCTGCAAATGGCAGCGTTTCCAACCTTCTAGTAAATCATACGTCTCCTCTTGGCTTTGGATGGGTCCCTTCAAGTCCACCTCTCTTCCATGACTAATCTCCCTTGCCATCAATCCCACGTGTAGACTTTTGACGCAGCCAGAAAAACCACTTGCTATGTCTTTCATTATCTGCATTCAATTTCTTATTCTGCCATATCTGAATAAATACTTCTCATCGTCTCGGAGTGCTCAGGATCAGGGAAGATACAGGCACTTAGCTCTTGGCTATTGTTCCTTATAGTTATGTGGTTTCAAATATGCCCATTTTCTAACCACACGAGGTTCGATGGGTCTCAAAAGTGGCTACATCCTATCACCACCCAAGGAGTTTAAGAACTAATATGAAATACCAAGGCCCCATCCCAGTCTAATTGAACCAGACTCTCTAGGTGGGGGGGTTTGTGTTGATAGTTTCTCTCTTTCAGACAACTCCCCAAATAAGTCTAGCAAATCTTACTGTACAGAGCCACAATTACAGTAAGCACTCTAAATTGGCTGAAGTACAACCCAGCTAATCAATATCTTGAGGTGAAAGAATTTATAGGATTTTGTTTGTTCAGCTGATTGAACATGCTTTTAGCATTTCATGGCAGGTGAGAAGGGAATTAGATATAATTTTGCATCACATTGGGAGCCCAGGAAAATTGGAAATAGATTGAGAAGAGGAAATGGTTGTGTCGGAGCTGTGGTTCTCACTGATGTCCACTGACTGCACAGATCAATCAATGTAGCCCTTAGACTAAATCTCTGCTTGGCCCAAAAAACACCAGTATTATGAGCTCATTGATTTGGGTTGGGCCTATGTACCAGATATTGTACAAAATTGTCCTATTCGGTTTACTATGTAGCCTGCATTTAGAGCCACTGCAGCAGAAGAGTACTGTTACCTGACAAACACTAATATAGAATCTGCTCTTTAAAGAATAAAGAATGAGGGCACTGTGCCCATGGAAATACTGATAATTTAGGGGAGTTTCAGTGCTCAAATCTGGGTCCCAGAATGCCATCATTTTGCTCACAGACTATTTAGACTTTCCATTGAAGCATCTTGCTCATATTTAGGTAAGTGATAGGCAAGAAATAAATTAAACCTCAAGAGAGACACTTCATTTCCCCCTGTTGGTAAACAGATGCTTCCCAAATAAGTGATAGGGACATGATAGGGTATTCTCTGTGTGGTGATTCTCCTGTCTTGGTAGATTCTCTCAGCTGTGGTAGATCCTTGTCCAGGGATATTTATGTCACCACTACTACACTTCTATGGCATGGATGTTCTTTTCCACCTCTTGATTTTGAACTTGCCCTTGTGACTTGGTTTGGTCAATTAAATGGTAGCAGGCAAAACAGCGAATAACTTGAGAGGTGTTTGAAAGATTGGGCTTGCTCCTTTGAACCTCTGCCATAACGTGATAAGAACATGTCCTGGTTACCTTACTGGTGCAAAAAGGATGAGCAATACCCGGAGCAGAGCTGCCTCAGCCAACCAGAGACCGGCAGTAAAAAGTAGAGGCACGCAGCTGCTGCAACCTGAAGCTGAGCCACTGACCTGGGCTCAGTCTGGATCAGGTGAGCCTGATCCCCCCGCAGAGACATGAGCTAAATAAATGCTTATTCTTATTTGCTCTTATTTTTGTTTGGTTGTTTACTATCCAGTCATCCTGTGTCCACTAATAGGGTTGCTTTTCACATTATAAAACAAAAACAACAACGACAACAAAACATCCTAAAATGTGTCTCCATATTTGAAATGGTTTTCCAATCAACTCAAAATCTACTCCTTTAAGGAATCTTGAAGCATATGGGAGGTGATGTCATTACCTTGTTCTCTCACGATCCCTTCAAATAAATAATAGCACTGAGTGTTATTGTGGGGAGGAGTGGAGGAAGGCTAGCCCATGAAACACTTCCAATGACTAAAAAACTTCTAAGCCATATCTGAGAAAGACTACTGAAATCCTATGATGTCTTCCATAATAATTGTGTCCATCACAAGGCTATTAATAATGAGTTAAATTTAATGACATATAAATGTTAAAAGGGGGGAGGATTGCAGCAAAAAAATGTTAAGAGAAGGATGATGACATCTGGAATTTTTATCAGACTGCATCGATAGACATGAATATTACCTATAGGAAATGTACTTATCAGGAGATAATTCTAAAACATAGTAAGATATGAAAATGCTTCATAAATTGTGAAGTGGTTAAAAATTAGTAAGTATGAGTATGCCTATGCTTACCTTGTTTTTGGATGCCCCGTCCCCAGCAGGGATTATATTTGAAAAGAGATTTTGACTCTGTAAGATAGTAGCCATAACTATAAGAAGAATCTTTGATGTGCTACAAAAACATGAAATTATTCACCACGATAAGTAAATAAGCCCAAGGGAGCCTCTACTTGACTTACTTGTTAGATAACCCAACACTAGCATCTAGGTTTCAGATTAGTTCTTTGCATATTGAGTGGGTTCCTCTTTGAAAGCAGAAGGAATTCAGTAACAACGAATAGGATTTTGTTTTATTATTGTTTTTCTGCTTGTTATAATTTGACCATTTTTCCAATCCCGTCAAATTACACGAAGTCAAAGAAAATAATATTTACTTAAGCTAATGTCTCAATAAATGTCTCTTTTGATTAAGCTTTTAATTCTAAAGACCACTATTAACATTATTCTGGTTTATAGCAATCCTATAGGACTGAATAGAACTGTTCCCTAGGATTTTCAAGGCCATAAATCTTAACCAGAGTAGACAGCCTTATCTGTCTCCCTCAGAATGGCTGGCAGCCTCGGAAATGCTGACCTTGTGATTAGCAATCCAACTCAAAATCCATTACAGTACCAGCATCATCGCTATGAGTCCTAATGGTAGCTGTTGGTTTCATTTTGTTTGGAATTGGTATTACATTATGGAGTTTCTGGTCGCTGTATCATGTAAGGGTTAGACTGCTCACCATAAGGTTGGCATTTCAAACCCACCAGCCACTCTGGGGGATAAAGTTGAAACTCCTTGCTCTTTTGGATTGACAGCCTCAGACACCCTTCAGGGAGTTGCTCAATATCAGAATCCCCTTGGTGGCCTAGGCTTTATTTTGGATGGCACAGTGTTTAAGCACAAGGCTGCTTACCTGAAGGTTGATGGTTTAAATCCACTAGTGGGGTCACCTAAGCAAAGACCTGGCTACTGTTCATATTAAAGCCTAGGATAGTCTATAGTGTGGTTCTCTCCTAGCCTCTGTTTTAACTATGAGATGGAATAAAGTCAATGGTACACACCAGCAGTAGCATTTAATTATATTGAAAATCATGACCTTGAATAACTGATCCAGGGTCAATGTATTCTGAGTTTTCTTGATGAAAATAGAAAGGAAGAAAGAAACTTCTGTTGCATTCATCTGTTATCCTTAGCACCTAGCAGGGTGGCAAGGAGAGCATGGGAGAGCAAGGACGCCCTCCATTGGATGACAGAGCTGGTGCAAGACGGAAGCCCTGGAAAGCACTTAGCAGAAGATATGAGGGACACCTGTGAGGGACACCTGCTGTAGCAGGTCTTGCCTGGGGAAAGAATACACTTTATGGGCTAAGTCGCATCCTAATATTGTAAGCACACGTTCTTCATTAAAAACTAGTAGTTTTGAATGTTCCATGATCAAAATCTGTTTACTACTCTAATAAAAACATTTATGTCTTTGGTTTTCTACTGAGAAGTTCAAGATTTCATAACGTCAACCATAAGGAGAAGATAACCTCTATTTCTCTTTTTCTTTTTTTTTCTTCTCTTTTAGTTGCAGGTTACTCACTAGTCATCATCTTGCAAGTTTGGGGAAGTTAAACCAAGCGATTTAACTCAGGCAATAATCCTCGTGTCTCATTCCATTGTGTAAAGAAATTTTGCAACCAAAAATTTAATCCATATTAATATCTCTGGTAATGGCTTTCAAGTAATGCTGTGGCATTACATTAGGTACCACATAAGACAGTTTGTTGGATCATTTTTCAAATGTACAAAAGAAGTGTGGGGTACTCTATTTTGAAAGGAGATAGGGTAAATCAAGAAGCATAGTGGTTATGCATTGGGCTGTTATGGAAAGGTTCACAGTTTGGAACCATCAACAGCTCTTTGGGAGAAAGATAGAGCTTTCTACTCCCTTTAAGAGTTAGAGATAAATATTCTCTGAACGTCACCAGTGAAGTTCTATCCTGTCCTGTAGGGTCGCTACGAGTCAACATCGACTGGGTGGCAGTGAGTGAGTGAAAATAAATCTGAGCTTTTCATCTGCGCACATGCCAAAGTATATCTTACCGCCCAGTCTCTCTTTCCAGGAGTAGTTATTTCTGTACATTCTAACCTCTGATATTCAATCAACTTTTTTCCAATAGTGAACCAGATTTAAAACATCCCACGTATCCAGTCATCAAAGTACACAAAGCTATATGATAACTGTGTATTTGAGTACCTGTTTCTCTGTGAGGTTGAGTTTCTAAGAATGTGTGTAGACATTTGACCCTTTTTACTGGAGTGATGGATATATAAACCAATTAGTAACTGGGTGATTGGCTGAATTTACTGGCTGTTAATTGATTCATGACCAATTAATCTAGATAAAATGATCAACTAAATTGTTCATTTCAGGCTTAGTAGTAATAAAAAGTCTATTACTTCTTTAAAAACATTGTGCTTATAAGCACCCTCTACATTCAGTAACTAAATGGGGTACAATTATGTTTTTCAGGGTCTGCCTCCAGCTGCTTTGGCATCTGTTCCAAATCCTTCCCTTCCCTTCCCCTCCAATCTTTGGGTTTTTCGACTAGAGGTAGGTATAGTGATGCCAAGTCCTGTATTCACTTTTAGAAACGAGAACAGCAGGAAGTTGCTGCATTGCACCTTCAGAGGTGTCGTAGATGTTTGCAGCTTCTCGGGTCTGCTCCTCAGCTCCTCAGCAGTGGCATCACTTGGACTGCCGGCTAAGGCTCTAGAAAGTAGACATTTAATCTTAGCACATGACCAAAGGGGTAAAAGCTACCCCCTTTCATTTTATGAATACCTCAGTGGTTTAAATTAGAACAGAGCAAGGTCCAACCGTATTAACAGATGGTGCAGAATAGCCATTTAAAACAGGACAGAAATGGTTTAAAGAAACAGTCTCTGATGAAAATAAGTCTAAAGCAAAGCACTTCTGAAATAGCTGAGCATGGCCGTTTCCTTGCAGACTTGATGACCCCTGAGGAGCCAGAGCTCGAAATTCAGATCTGAAATAATCAAGGAAAAATGTGTAATTTTTAAAAAGAAAAGAAAGTTTGTGACACTAACGTAGAAGTTGGGACATGTTTCCTCCATTCATAGATCTATTCATTGCAATAAGAATTGCATGTTGATGTCAAAGGGCCATTGTCCCGTCAGCATGAACCGCTTGTGAGCGTGTGTAACCCAGACGTCCTCAGTGGTTCTCCATACCACTTCTACTTCCAAACTTGTCCTACCTTATCACTCAGGTGCAGACAGTTAACAGTTTACCAATTAGGCCCCATCAATAATTGAGGAAATATTTAATGTTATCAGGACTCTCCTGTTTTGACCCCAGGCAAGACAATATAATGAATATTGTCTATATGTCTAGGAAGTGTTCTATTCTCTAGTTCAACACTCAATCTATAATCCTACTATCCAGTATGACAGCACAAGCAGTTATTACATACAAATAGGAAAATGCCAGAGGGCAATCTTGAGATGACTAGTCTCTGTGTATAAAACAATCTGGGCCTTCTGTTTGAGTCCTTATGAGTCTGGTCAGAAGTAGAGCTTCCATATCTGTGCAGGATATTTCCGCTAGAAGTGTTGACTCCCGCACCCTTTGAGCTATTTAAAACAAACATTTCACAAGTGGAGCAACTGAGACTCCAAGTGCCCGCTATCAGTGAGTTCACCTAACACGTTCATGGTCGAGCTAGAGGCAGCACTCTGCCATCTGCCAGCAGGGCAGTTGTTTTTTCAGCCTTCTTTATGGTGTACTTCACCGTTTCAGAAACTGTGTACTCCGACATGCTGCAAATGCTACAATGAGCCTCACCCGAAACTCATGCTCCTTCTCCGACTGCTGTACGATCTCTTTTATTTATCCAATGACCACGGCTGGAGCATAAGGATGAGCCCTGGGGATAGAGCCATTCCAAACAGGGAATCGAAACCCAAACAGGGGAAAGATCTCAAGAAATCTATCTCAAGTATATTGACTTAATGAGTGTGAACTTATTGAGTGTTAATGTCCAGAAGGAACTCTGGACAGGTGTGGACAAGTATAGACAGATAAAAAAGTAAAGGCCACCTCACGCTCTTGAAGGTTCTATATAATGGTAGAATTAGTCACAGGCATAGAAGTTATAAATGTTTTGATGTGACACAATTTCTGAAATTACAAATGGCCGACTGCTCCCTCAACTATTATCCAGTGGTATTAGAAAATTGTTGTCTCTTTAATAGATGTATCATTACCCCCAAAAAGAAGCAGTACAGCGAGGAAATTCTTTGACTAGAAAGTAAGACTCCTGGAATCAGGAACCAACCCAAGGAACAGCATAGAGTGAGCATGAATGTACTCGACACAGGTGATAAATTTCTAGACACAGAGCAAGACACTCAATCAGGAACGAGACACCTTTGCTGGTATATTTTGAGAAGGTGATTGGAAACCCATAAGGAAAAGGTTTGTTTATGTATAATGTTGTCACTGAAATCAGACCAAGAAAAATTTCCACTGAATTAGTCACACAGGTAGATTTCCCTCCACACATACACACTCAAAAACGACATGGTATGTCCACACAAGAATGCCAGAGCATCTAAAGTTAATGATCCTGCAGGCTAAGTATGTACAATGAATTATAGGCCAAAAATATCTTGATTTTTCTGGATAAAGTACTTTGACCTGCCCTGTTTCCCCTGGTAATTGATAGTCTATGCAGTCCAATTGATCTAATCCACATTACTTTCAAAAGCATCCCAACAAGAGGAAGCTTGGTTAGCAACAATTTATAAATAAGAGGGGCTTCAAAAAGTTCAAGGAAAAATGAAACTAAAAGATAAGAGAATTGTTCCACAATTTATTGAAGTTCCTCTGTACAGTGTGTACCTTCTTCCTTTGGCTTGCTTCCACAAACCATGGTTGATTGGTGGGGGAGGGAGCACGGGGGGCGGGACTACTGTGGCATGGCAGCTCCCACGTCAGCAGACACGCCATCTCTGAGCTGGGCTGGAGGAGGGGGCTCTACTGAATCTCCCACTAAATGTCTGTGCTACACGCAGTTTGGGTAAAAGATCAGAGCAGCTTTTTCCTGTTCTAAAAAAAAAAATTCATGTACATGACGAAGTACTGGAACCCAGTCCTCATCCTATCTGGGGGGAGAGGGAGACAGCTCTGTACTTCAGGAGTTCAGGCAGGGTTTGCTAGGTCTCTTGCTCACAGAGGCATGGTGCCACTCAGACTGGGCGCTTTCCTTCTCTGAAGCGCTAACAATTCCCTCCCCAGCGTCTTCAGATTTTCTCAGAAAATCTTTGTTCCTTTGCTCACCTGATCTTCAAACCAGCAGTAGAGCATCGCCTCTTCTCAGGCTTTAATACTATCTCCTCCTACCAACTAAGGGAAACGCTGTGTATGAAAATAGATCATATGGCTTGATTAGGAACAAAGAATACTCATGACACACTAATACCAGGGGGGGCAACAATGATGGAGTCGTCTAGGTATTTGGAAATTACCGTTCTAGATTTTGGGAAAATGTCGGGGATAGAAATTTACACTTGAAATTCATCATCCTGTAGGTTATTGTTGTGATCGTGGTTGTCAGGTGCCATCAAGTCAATGCAATTGCTCCCTACAGCAGGCCTAGAGGCAACCGAAGGAAACACTGCCGCATCCTGCACCACACTCAGCATCGGGGTGATATTCAAGCCTATTGGTGAAACCACTATGTCAAACCATCTCTTTGAGAGGCTTCCTCTTTTTTGCCAACTTTCTACTTGAACAAGCACAGAGTTCTTTTCCAGAGACTAGTCTGTCCTGACTGGAACCCTGAAGGCATAATGGTGGTGGGTGGGGCTGCTAACTGCCAAGTCAGCAGTTCAAAACCACCAGCTACTCCAAAGGAGAGAGGTGCAGTTTTCCACTCCCATAGAGAGTTACAATTTCAGGAACTCAGAGGGCTAGTTCTACCCTGTCCTATAGGGTCAATAGAAGTTGGCTTCAATGCTATGGGAGTGAGTGAGTGAGTGAGTGAGTGAGTGAGTGAGTGAGTGAGTGAGTGAGTTTTTCCTGATAACATGTTCAAAGGATGAGAGGAAGTCTCACTTCTAGGGATCATTCTAGCTGTATTCTTCTTATAACGCTTTGCTTGTTTTTCTAACAATATTCTTCACCCAAACCATAATTCTCCTAAAGTCCTCTTTATTCACCATCCAGCTTTCAAATATTCACGGGCGAGTAACTGAAAACACCCTGACCTGGGGAAGGCACATGTTAGTCCTCAAACTGACATCCTTGCACTGATTTTTAAAATGCAAGTCCATGAACAAAATAGTACTAGGATCTTTCATAATATCTTTCTCCTAGAATAACAATAAAGTAAAAACAAAAAAGGTGGGCAGATATTATTTTGTTCTGTTGTGCACAGGGTCATTATGAGCCAGAGCCAATTGGACTGGGCAGCATTGAAATCACAGTAAAAAGTAGCTACGGCACTGTTGTGAGTGACAAATGTGACTGGCGTTTTCCACAAGAATAACACTGGGTGAAATTGGCTTTCCATTTAGGAAGGTCATTTCTAATTTTTTTTATACTTGTGTGTACAAAATGACTAACTCAGCCTTCCTGGATTTCAAACACTTTATATAAAAAGGAATCAATTTATTTTTATATGATCATGAAATTCTGGTATGTGTTACAAATGGTTAAAGATTAAAATGTTTCATGAATTAGCTATAGAAAAAGAAAAAAAACAAAGCAAAATATGTCAGGCAGAAAACATAAACTCAAGATGATCTTTTAAAATATTCTTCCCCAAAGAAATACAAGTTAGCTCAACAACATCAAAACAGTTCTTTAATATATTTATCCAAAGTGAACATTCATTTTCAGCCAGTATGTCTCTGTGTCTCTTTTATGAGGATTCTAGTAATTGGCTATAAAGGAAGACAGAACCTGTCATTACTGACTTATAAAAAAATCTTTAAAAAGAAAAACAGAATAAATTCAAAATAGATCAAAAGGGAGATCTATTGCCAAGAAGGAACCCCCACCTTCCACCCTAAGGACAGCTGCTGAAATCCACTTTACAATGCTCTGTCAGAACGAAGGCTATTCACATTCCCAGATGATGGTCAGTGGGAATTCACCAGAGACTTGATCAACATAGAGACCCGGTAATTAGATTTTGAGTTTTCATTATTATCTCTCTGGTCCACAAACTATGGTTTTAGAATTTTGGCTCTGGTACCATTTATCCTCTGGGTTTGGATTTTATTGTTTACAATGTTTTTGTATCACACGGGCTGGTGTGCTTCTTCCATGTGCATGTAAGTTTTTTCTGCTTTCTTTTGGTGGCGTAGTGCTTATGTACTGAGCTGCTCACCACAAGGTTCACGGTTCACAGCCAGCAGCTACTCGGCAGGAAAAAAAGATGGGGCTTTTACTTCAATACAGAGTTACAATTTCGAAAAACCTCAGGGGCAGTTCTACCCTGTCTCACAGGGTCTCTGAGTTGGCATTGATTCAATGGCAGTGAAGTTAGGTTTGTTTTGGTTTTTCAATTGAGATTTTTCTCTGTTTCATTTGCTCATTGCTGCTGGGTCCTATGGTAGTTAGATGATTTTATGTCAACTTGAAGATGTATAAAATATAGGAGTGTAATCCCATCTGTCAATCAGATCACAACCTGATGCTGTCTTCTTGGTGGGGGTGGGGGCGGGTTGGGGGGTAGCCTTCTTCTGATAAGGAGGACCATGGGGAACCTCCCCACTGCCCCCTCTCTCTGCCACATTGCCTTTCTGCCTGCTGGGAGTTCTCCATTGACCGTGAGAGTTACTGTAACCCTGTCATGTTTCCACTAACTTTGGATCCATTCAACTCGGCATCCACTGGTGTGTTCTTCTTGCAATCTTTATCATTGCATATGGCTGCCTGAGTCTCAAGAGGGACTTATGGACTAGTAATGAACTTGTGAGCTTCAACTGGACTTGGATGGGGTGCTTTCTTGATATATAACTGCTTCTTGATATAAAGCTCTTTCTTAGACATAGATGAGTGTCACTGGGTTTGTTTCTCTAGCCAACCTGGCCTAACACGGGTTTGGTTTTGGTGTCTGATTTATATGTTTTTCAATATAAAAAAGTTGGGATGGGTGGATTTATGAAGGTAGCAACAGGATTAATAATTACCTGGAGGCCTGGAGGGGGAGGGGGAGGATGGGGAGCCAACCACAGTAGGTACAAGAAGGAGGAAAATGTTCCAATGTTGATAGTGGTCATGAATGCATAACCCTTCTTAATGTGATTGAACTATTGAATTGTAAGCTACATTAATTATAGCTCAATAAGACTGTTTTTTTTAAACATTAGAAGAAGAAAAAAGTCTTTAGAACTAAATCTTCCTCTGTGCCTGTGAGTTCTGCTAAGGAAAAACTTAACAATATTTTTATCATATTTTCTCATCTCTTTTCTCTTAGAAAATGTCTATGTCACATTAGTGGCTCACCCTTCTGTTGCAGGTGCCTTTCTCAAGCTGTAAGCAGGCAAGCAGTAACATAAAAGACTTGGTCAGAGAATTTAAGATGTCCCCAAATGCCCTAGCTGATAGACTTTATGGAGATGCATGAACGGAGATAGAAATGGCCAATCCATCTGAAACAGCTCATCAGAAAACCTAGCCCTTCACCCGGGCCTTCACTTATCCTCCCTCAGTCTCAGATCACACGGAGAACTGTGAATCAATTCAGCAAGCTTCAATTGACTGTCCACTCTCCTTTGTCCATTACCTATAGGTCAACATATTGCACAATGGTGGCTTTTGCGTGTTGCTAGGATGACATAAGATAATCTGAGTGTCTCAATACCAGCAGGGCCACCCATGGTGCATAGATTTCAGCAGAATTTCCAGACTAATAGACTAGGAACAAAGACCTGGTGATTGACTTCCAAAAATTAACCAATGAAAGCTCCATGGTTCACAATAATCATGAAGCTGATACAGGACAGGGCTTTGTTTTCTCCTGTTGCACAAAAGGTCACTGTGATTTTGAACTGACATGACAGCAGCTAACAACAACAAGAATATAAGAATTATGCATTTCCATTATCCTCATTCTCCCAATTTAAGCAGTAAAAATCTACTTAAAATAATGTGTAGGGTAGTAGGTTTCACCACATTATGCAAAAAAAGTAGATGCTATAAGATACCACACTGACACTGTTCCAAATACTAATCATGCTATATAGTATGTTTTGGTGTGTGACAGGCTGTTTAGCAGCCAATGAAGGTATATGTGGAAAAGAATTACATTGACTTTTCATAGGAACCCTTTTTAATCGAGTTGAAAGATACAGTATCTCTGGATGCTCCCTTTATTTCACATTTCTATGTGTTGTAATCTGTTAAGATTTAAAATCAACAATGATAACTACAAGGGGGCTCTGCTGATAATAATGGAAACACATGTTACAGGTCATCTCACCTCACAAGCCAAAGCAATCTTGTAGGAGATGAAACACAATATTATAATTAGAAATAGATGGATTCAATAAATATTAAGAAGCAAAAAATAGCATTCGTTTAGCCATTTCCTTCGCAACAGAACCTGCAATCCTCATACTCATCCTAATATCTGACCCATGAAATTAGGATGATAAGAAGTTATTGAAAGTGAAAATGGGAAGAAGTTAGCATTCATGGCTGTTTGACATTCCAGTATTCCTTTTGCAATCAAGTGGATGTGTTCCCCGCTCCCCGCGATGGTGAATAAGAAATGATAGTGGAAGAAGGACAAATGCATGCATTGCAGTGGATCTCATTTCTTTTGATAATATCAGATTTCAAGGTCCATTTTTCCAGCTGCTTTTCAACAAACATAGACTTTTAACTATGTTGCCTGCATTTACAATTATTTGACCAATTTTCACATTCATCTTACTTGAATTGACACAACTGGTCGAGTTAACCCAGGTCCTCACAGGAAATTCAAGTTTTTTATTTTTTATTTTATTTTTTTAAAACATTTTATTAGGGGCTCATACAACTCTTATCACAATCCATACATATACATACATCAATTGTATAAAGCACACCTGTACATTCTTTGCCCTAATCACTCTCAAAGCATTTGCTCCCCACTTAAGCCCTCCGCTTCAGGTCCTGTTTTTTATATTTTTAAGAAAACATTCGTGACCATGGCAAGCAAAGAAACTTCAATAAGTTCTCTCTTTAATCAGGTTCATCTATTATTTTATCAGTCTCGATTTTGCCTCTGGGCAGCCTTGAGCAACAAGAAGTAGACCAAACGAGGCCCATGCTAGCTAATCTGATACAAAAATCCCATCGATGTGAGTTTTATTTAGGAATATTTCTATTTTGTTTTGAAAAATGAATAGTAAAGGAAGCCTGGAGATAAGGTCAAATTGAATATTCAAATCATTTGAATCCCTTCCTATTCAAAAGGTACCCAAAGCCTTTCATGATTCTTCAGGTAAACAACTATTCTCACATAATTTTCAGTGAATTATAATGATGAGGATGATGACAATGAAGATGATAATGATAACTCTATAGCTTTTATAAAAAATTTCCTTCAAGCTAAGCATGATACATATCCCCTACATTAGAAGTCAAAGCCTCATCCAACTTGTTAGAACTGCTTCAGGAATTCTGCCGATAAGAAGTAGCTGTTATTAAACTGATAAATCCCTAAAATGGTTTTCAAGGTTTGGTTTAGGGAATTGCTTCCATCTGTGACTGGCAAATTCATTCCCTCCTAGAAAACTTTCTTTCTTCTAAAGTACTAAAAGCACCCCTGGAGGACTTTCAGAACAGACAGCTGGCCTCAGAGATCTTAATGCTTTTTAAAGTTCTAGCTCTCCTTGGGGGGGCCCTGAAGCCTGTTCCACTACGGACCTCGAAGCTTCCCTTGTCACAAAACCACCTGCTTAGCCTCAGGCAGGTGCAAGGCATTCCTGATCTGGCTCAGCAGTCTTTCTGATTCTTTCTGTTTTAAGACCCTGTGAATGTGTGTGTGCATGTGCTGCAGACATACACACACACACACGTAGGCAAGCATAGGAGATAGCAATTTATGGATATATATGGATATAAGCCATATGGATACAAACCATACCACACTACACTCAGGACAGCAGTAGGACAAAATATTAGCAAACAATCTGATCTAGACATGGTGAACTAAGGAAAAATCCAAGTGCAAAGAAAGTCACGGGAGAATCAAGATTCCATTGTGGGTCAAAAGCAAGACATGGATCCGAGTTGGGCATGTAACCAGGGTCAAGGTAAGGCAATGAGCTCAAGGGCATGAGGAAAGAAGACTGGTGTGTAAGGAACTCTGGTTACAGATTACACATTGAATTGTGTCTGCCCAAAATAAGAGATAAGAGTCCTGGTAGCATAGTCCACATTGGGCTGCTTACCAGCAAGTCAGCAGTTCAAAACCAAGGGCAGCTCCTCGAGAGAAAGATGAGGTGTTTTACTCCTGGAAATAGTCTGAGTGTCTGAAACCCACAGTGGGAGTACTACCCTATCCTGGAAGGCTGCTAGGAGGCAGCATTGACTGCATGAGAGCGAGGTTTTGAGTGAGCTGAAATATGCGTCGGAATTGTAACCCCAGTAGCTCTTGGAAAATAGATCTTTCTTATGTTCAGGAGGTTATGCCAGTGTGGCATTGAGTCACTTCACGTTGTAAACAGGGCAGATTAAACACAGGGGCAGCATATTGTGAAGAAGAGAGTTGCTTGTGCGATCGCCAAACAACCCAGAAACACCTGAGGCCACCGAGGAGGAAAACGCCCACACTGACATGCATGAGTCCCCGATTTGAACTGCCAGCCTCTAGCATGATGAGAAAGTTAAATTCTGTCCTTTGAAGTCGCTTGCTGGCGGCATATCTGTTATGGGGACACTCGGAAAGAAAGATGGCCCCTGTTGACTTCATTGTGTTGTATATTTCACTCTTTATTTTGTCCACTTTTGTGGATTGGAGTAACTCACTTCACCCTGCTGTGTCTCAGTCTGTAAAATTGAGTAAAATCTGTAAAAATTAATTTGATATACTATGATCAAATCATGTCGATATTAAGATTAGGCCTAATGAATCGTGATAACCAGAAACATCACACTATTCAAAGAGAGAAGCAAGATAATGAGTTAGAGCTAGTTAATTGGATCAAATATAGACAAAAACAATGGCAGTTTGGAATGAGTTGAAACCTGCTCAGGTAGACAGGCTAGCATAGATGTCTTGCTATATCTACCACTTTCTAGTCACACTACTAGTTATTATAGATGATTCTAGAACTGTATGATTAAGCTCCATTCTCTCGAGAAGATGGTATCTTAGCTAGGAGTTTCACCATTATACAATTAGATAACAAGAGTTGCACCTCATGATTCAGAAAAAACAATAGCTGGGATGATACGTGGCAAGTCATCATTAAACATCAAATGGAAATCTTCAGCGCTTCAAGCACTCGCAGGAGAGAGCCCTGGGCTTCTTCAGTAAGAAACCTCAACGTCAAACCTCGAGCTGCTTTGAATGCGCTGCTTGCCATGATGCAGCCAGTCTTCAGTGAGAGCAATGAGAATCGTGGTTTGCCTGGCATTGTCTACAGCCAGAAGCTTAGAAGCCTCCCAGGATCCTTTGCAGCATGGCAAACTTCCAGATGCACGCTATTGATCGAGTCCTATATACAGTTGAAATCAAACCGATCATCTCAGGTGTCATGCCTGAACAAAAGCAACATACTAGTAGACAACCACCTCAAGTCAATAAAAAGACATAGCCATTAAAATGCAGTCTTTCCATTACACTTAAAAGGGCATTTACTCCTGCCAACAGTTAATCAGGTGGCCTAAGTGGTAGACATGATTATGGGCAAAAAAAGAAAGAAAGGGAAGAAATGGTTATGGGCTGGGCTTCTAGCCAAAAGAGCGTTACTTGTCGAAGAACTCCCTTAGCGCACCTTGGAAGACAGGGCTCGTGAAAGGCCGCAGAGAAGTCACGGCCTTGAACCCTTGGCAGCAGTTCTGATCTGCACAGAGTCGGCGCTGAGTCAAGGGTAACTCTCAGCAACAGGACAGTTACCCCTGACCACTGAGTACACATTCTGTGCAGAGTGGGGATAAGAAGCCCTTTGAAACAAGATTCCGGGCAGAACAAGGGGATGAATGGCCAGCGCTTGAGACCACAGGCGCAAAGTGGCCCCTGAGAAGGCAAGCTGTCAGATGTCCACAGGACTTTTCTCCTGAGCCCACAGCACCGGCTGGGGCAGGTCGTCCAATAAACCAGGAAAGGACGGACATGTTTGCATGTGTGTGCTTAGTGCTCTGTAGTGAACAATTTCTCCTGGCCTTTACTGCATGAAAGAGGCAGCAAAAAATACGTGAAAGTGTTCAGTACAGATTAGTAATTGTGCACCAGTAAACCGTGCTTAGCTTGCTGACGGGGCATTCCATCTCTGTCAGGGACTGTACATTTGAAACTAGACTTTGATTCCTTAGGAAGGTACGGTGGGTGGTGGTGTCAGGGGGTGAGAGAAAAGACATGTGCCAGCCATACTTGGGGGGAGGGGAGTGTCAGGGGGTGAGAGAAAAGACAAATGCCAGCCATACTTAGAAGCAGAAATTTGGAAGTGGTGGAAGAAAAAAAAGTGAAATTGTTACGACCGAATTAGTGGAAAAGCACAAGTAAACTCATGCTTACCTTGCTTCTTGAGTACTTACTGCTTCCAGCATGTGAGAGGTCTGGAAATGCATGGGCCCTGACTAGAATGTACGTCAGTGCTAGAATGCCATCACATCACGACATTGGTCAGGGTTGCCCTTCCCTTGGTCTCCTTCATCACATCCTCTTCTGACAGCTAGTCAGTAGGCCAGTTTGGTGACTGTAGGTTTTCTGTCAGTTTAGTGCACCTGGAAGACGACATACTGGAGTTCAATGTATCAATCAGTTCATTGGCTAATAGAGTCTGCTTGGGGGTGTGGCCTACTCATCAGAGACCTAATGGAGAACTGGTCTCTCTCTTGCCCTACTCCTTCCTGCTTCTGCGACCTTGGATTGATGACCTCGGGAACGAGAGGTGCCCTGTTATATTCCTGCAGACTTTGAACTTGAACCCACTAGCCTGTGGCCTCCCAGCTTCCCACTCCACCTTCCTGTTTCATTAACCTGAAGCTTCATGAATCTGGAGGGGCCTGAACATAGACTTGAGTTGGACTGGGTTGAACTTCTTCCTTGATATAAATGTATTTCTTGAGGTAAAGTTCTTTTACACATACATGCGTATCCCTGGTTTTGTTTCTCTAGAAGAGCTTGCCTAATATAGTACCTAAATCTTAGAATCAGATCATTTTAAAACTAACATTTCTAGTTACTTTTTAAATACATCATATTTTTGTTGGTTCAAGGTTCAACTTGAAAAATATCTCCACCAGATACTTCATCAGCTTTCACAAACTGCCTACATAGAAGCTTGTCAGCCACAACATACCCAAAACACATTTTAGACCCAATTAGTTTCACATAAGTTTTCGAACCAAGAAATGTTCTTCTTATGAAGCTGAGAAATAATGTTGGTTTAAAGTTAATAGTTCTTTCCAATCTCAAGCACCATCTATGGCTGCTTGGGTCAAAGACCTTTTCTCTAGGGTCTGCCATCTGGAGAACATCAATTTCCCAAAAGTTCCATGATAATGTCTGACCGGAAGGATGATCTCATATCATTTTTCCCCTTATCTTCAAGGTGATGGCCACTGTCAGCTGCATGATTTCAGAGGATCTAAAGCCTCCTACTGAATATCTGCACCTTGTATCTATTTTGGCAACATCTGTTCTGTAGTCTGACAGTTTTGCAAATCACAGAGCAAGATTTATTACTCCCACCAAAAAAAGCGTATTAGTTATTAAACATTGGTACTGAAAGTCTAAGAACTTCCTTCCGGATTCTTAGTGAAACAAGGTCACAGATTGCTCCTTCCCTGTCTGGAGTAGTCAGGGTTTTAATTCTACACGAGATATAGTCCTTGAACTCTTGCAAGTAATATAAATGAGACAGCTTCTACTGCATATCCTATCAGCCACCCACTGGACTCTTAAAAGTGTCCTAGAGATGTGCAAGATGCGGCCTGTTTTCCATCCTCCTTCTTGGAGAGCTTGCACATCCCGCAACTTAGGAAAGGACTTCTTCCAAATCTTGACAAAGGTAATTAGAATAAGAAATAATCACCTGGCCTAAAGTGGATCACCCAGATTATTTTATAGGACCCTGGAATTGGGACCCAGAGTCTCTAGCTAGTCTGTTATCTGTATTTAAAAGATGATGACCACATAACCCATTTTTTTTACATTGCACAAAGTAAAATTGAGTCAGGATCTTTGAAGGAAATGGAAATGGGCAGATACATAGCTGAAAATGCAGAATAAGATACCAAGTTGAGATGCCAGACGGAGGTGTAATGACGATCCAGGAATTAAGAGTAACCAAGTTTTTGACCTTTTGTTTCTGTTCCACATTCAGGGTGAGTCACCAGGAAGTCTCTGTTCATTGTGCTCTTTCAGGACAGAAGCTAACAGGAGATTTAGCTTGACACATATTTTCCAGATCACTGACACAGGAAAGGGAAAGATAGAAAATTGCACACTGGCAGCTCTAGTTTACACCTAGAAGTGACAATGTCACATCTGTTTACATTTTATTAGAAATAGCAAGTCACACAGCTCCAACTTCAAAGGATGGGAGAAAAAAAAGAATGAATGCATTCTCTGATAAAGGAAAACTTGGATATGATTCCACCTTATTCCCAGATTATTTTCCCCTCTCTACATAAATATGCCCGTGTTTTCATCTTTAAAACTGTCTGCCAGATGAACCCCTCAAGACCAGCGGTGAGAGTGGCGACACCAGGAGGGAAGGGGTGGGTAGAAAGGGGGAACCTGTGTCGGGGATCTACATGCAACCTCCTCTCTGGGGGATGGGCAACAGGAAAGTGGGTGAGGGGAGACGCCAGGCAGTGTAAGATAGGATAGAGTAATAATTCATAAGTTATTAAGGGTTCGTGATGGAGGGAGAAGCAGGGAAGGAGGGGGGAGGGAAAAAAGGAAATTGAGCTGATTCCAGAAACCCAAGCAGATGGCGAATTTTGAGAACGATGAGGGCAAGGAATGTGTAAGGGTGCTTTACTCAATTGATGTATGTATGGATTGTGATAAGAGTTGTATGAGCCCCAATAAAACTATATATATATACTGTCTGCACAGGCACACACACACACACACAACATGCTCAACGGAAATGACATCCAAAGTCTCATTCCTTCTTCCTGTCCGCCATCTATATTTTCACATACTATTTTACTTGTGCTTTATTGCCTATGCCACTAAGGCATTCTGCACAGGCCACAACAAATCTTGGAAAGCCTTGAGAAGAATGGGGATCGCAGCACCCTATAGTGTGCTCCTCGGGAACCTGCACAGAGATCAAGAACCAGAGAAGCTGGATTATATGAAGACGAATTGAGTATCAGGATTGAGTATCAGGATAGGAGGAAGGCAAATTCACAACCTGTGAGCTACAGGGGAAGCAAGCTTGCTGGCTGAAAGTGAGGAGGACTTGAAGCATTGACTGGAGGCTAAGTGATTGCAGCCTTCAGCATGGATTACAACTCAATGTAAACCAAACCAAATCCTCACAACTTGCAAGTCATGATAAATAGAGACAATATTGACGTTTCCAAACATTTTGTATTGCCTTGAGTCCACAACCAATGGTTATGGAAGCTGCAATCAAGAGATAAAACAATGCATTGCGTTGGGTCAATCTGCCGCACAAGTAAAAGTTTAATGTGTTCAAAAGCAAGGACGTTACTTTGAGGACTAAGGTGCCCCTGATCCAATCCATGGCATTTTCAATCGCTTCATAGCGCATGTGAAAATTAGACATTCAATAAAGACACAAGAATGAATGCATTTGAATTATGGTGCTAGTGAAGAATATTGAAAATACCATGGAGAGCCCAAAGGACAAATAAATCTGTCTTGGAAAAAAAATGCAACCAGAATGCTGTACCGTAGAGGCAAAGATGGCAAATTTGGGCATGTTGTCAGAAGAGACCAGGCCCTGGCAAAGGAACCAGACATGATAAAGTAGCGGGGCGTGAAAAAGAGGAAGGCCTTGAGCAAGAGTAGTCGACACAGTGGCTGCATCAATGGGCTCAAACATGGGAACCATCGTGAGGATGGCCCAGGACTGGGTAGAGTTCCGCTTGTTGTACATAGCACTGCGAGAAGTGGGAGCAGACTCAAAGGCACCGCCAACATTGTCTTGAAAGAGGTGTCTGCATTGACTACTATTGCTTTTTTCTTCCTGTTTTGCTCCATCTCGTGTAGCTTTCAGCTCTCCTTTGCAATGGTTCTTCACATGGTCACCAGGCACCTTCTGTAGGTTCTTCCTTCCTGCTTTTTGCCTCATATCATTAGCCGCTACGTCTTTATCATGATTTCTCCTTTGGTTCACTACAACAGCGTTCAAAGATCTACCCATGTTATATTTATCGGTGTGGTCTTCTCCTCCTGCAGATTTCAACTATAGTAAACATGGCAGGTGGATTTTCTGTAAACCTAGATAGGCCAGGGTTCTCCCATGGAATGAGCAAGCATCATGCAGCCAACTCCATGGTGACTGAAGCGGTCAAGCAGTTTCTTTGGTCACTTCAGGGAGTCTCGAAGCAATTAAGTTGTGGTCTATTCTTCAAATAGCCTGACAATGTGTGAAAGCTAGCTCATTTCTGCTGCTGACTCTGAATCCAGCATCTGGTCTGCTTATCTCCTGCTATATCACTTGTTAATCCCAACCTGGCCCATCTCTGATGACTGTGGTCTTCCTGCATCATCATTCTGCTTTCTGTTTGTCAGCCCTTGCAGCCACAGGGCCAGGAAAAGCCATCAGTTTACAGCTGACCCACAGACTTGAAGCAGAGTGGACTTTTCTTAATATAAATCTAAGATATAAAGAGTCACCAGTTTTCCTCCTCTGGAGAACACAACCTAATGTATTGAATTCCCGGAAATTCCCACAATGGTTCCTGTTTGTTCAAGTCTTTATGCTTTTCATCATTCAATAGCCACTACTCTTCCTTCCTATTGTCTGCGTAACTCCTTTGATATGTCCTTGCTCACTTATCATTCTCCCCAGGGGTCTTCCTAGACTTGGTCAAGTCTTACCAGAAGAGCAACAAGAGCTTAAGCAATAAGGACTTAAGACCAGGAACTCTGCCTTTCCAGGAACAAAACACAGTCAAACAAACAAACAAACAAACAAATAAACATATCACTGTTATCTTGATATTCTCTGTTAATAATGCTATTACAATTATGTTTCTCTATTTAATACTTTGTTTTCACCTTCTTGTGAATTCCATAATGACATCACTTTTGATCACATTTCACTCATTTGGGGGCCCTTGGGATCTACTACACAGCCAGACACCTATTTGAAGCTTGACAAATAACCCATTAATTAAATGTATTAATAAACATAGCCCCATATTTTATGATAAAATCCTGAAACTGTGCTCAGAGATAGAAGAAGCAAGAAAGGGAAAGATGATTTATATATGTATAATTGGCTAAAATATGCATAACTAATCAAATGATTTCCTTCTAAAAGACTGGGTCAAATACCCTAACCATGATGCACTTTCTTGGAAACTTCAATATTTTATTATTCTCTTTGCCATTCTGGGATTTCTCCTTACTTTGGAAAATCAATTTAAAGGCTTTATTACCTGTGAACTTGTCTCATGTGCAGGGTTCAAATTGCAATAAATGCCAATGACTTCTGACTTCCCTGTTGCCAGGAGGCAAGAGTCAGACATGCCTCCCCGCTCCACCTTCTTTACCTATTCTGACACCAACCCTTCCTCCCACTCTGCTCTCTAGCTATGGTGGGTTGAATAATTCACGACCACATCCACACACAACTCACAGGCAGAATTCACAATTAAAAGGGCTGATTGGGAGAATCAACAGGTTACCACAAGTCAGAATACAACAACAGTAAGGAGACAGTCAGCCAAGTCCCACTCCAGGCCTCAGTCTCTCAGCCATGTTGCTGCTATGGGCCCGGAAGGCAGTCTGCTTGTTGCTCTGTCCCACGGTTCCATCGTCTCAAGGCAGATGAGGAGAAGCTGTTCCCCGGCAGCCTCTACCACTTCAGACAGAGGCCTTGAACGTGCTCTTCCACGGTCCTCGGGGTTTCTCTCTGCTGCTGCTTCAAAGAGGGCTCATCCTCAGGGCCAGGGGCGTGGTCCTGGAAACTGACCAATCTCCTCTAGTGTTACCTGTTTGCATTAGTCTCACCCAATTATTTTGTGGCAGTTACAGAGACTGGGGTAGAAGAATCCTATTAGGAATTTTTACTCCACCACACATATTCTTTACAACGGAATGTGTAACGAATTCACATGCCATTATGATGTGAATGCATATTTATTGAAGGTGAAGGTCCAATGAGTCGGTACTTCTGTGATCTATTTTCATAAAGATTATAGCCAAGAAAATCTTAGGATGCAGTTTGACTCTAGTGCATGAGATTCTCATGAGTCAGAATTAATTCCATGACAATTGGATTTGCCTTTTAATTTTATTTTCCCTTCTTGTGTTGGGTTGCCCGGAAAGGGAAACTTCCTAACCTCAACAAGTTGCGACCTCAGCAGGAGATGACATGGTTCCTAGTGCACTATAGACTGAGAGAAAGGCTCACTTCCTGTGACAGTTACATAATCTGGTGTTAGTTTGAGACTTAAGAGTGAAGGAATAGAGTTTAGTCTGTCAATCAGGTCACAGCTTGATTACCTCATTTGGAGGCACTAAGGAGATAAATAGCTTGCTGGAGGCAGGACACACACTCACTCCCTAGAGACATTCCAGTGAAGACACATGGAACTACGCTAGAGCCCTGGAGATGAAAGAGCCACACGGAGACCACTGTCAGTGCGGAGATGCTTCCACTGCCACTGGGTCTACAAGACTTCCCGCCCACTGGCCTGTGATCTTCCTGTATTCGGCATCATTGCACATGTTTCATGAGTCTAAAGAGGACTTTATAGATTGGTATCGGACATATGAGCTAATATCTGATTGATGGACTTGATCTGGACTAGACTGGGATGTTTTCTCAATATTCAATTGCTCTTGTATATAAAACTCTTCCTTATACATATATGAATGTGTCTACATCTGTTTCACTAGTCAACCCAGACTAACACACTTCCTGAAAAGCGTCACCTGAGACTAGAAAGGAGTCTGAGAACATCTCGATCTGCATCTGCTCTTATTCAGGATTACAAAGCGACCATCCAGGATGCCCTTCTCTTTCATGTGGCTCTGTTTCTTCAGCTGCAAAATAATGTGAAACTGTAAAAGCAAAAGCCAGTGGCTAAGGAGTTTGGTTCTATTTCTTGGGGCCATAGGAGACATCTCAGAGTCTGTCTACCGCAGGGTGGCACAGAGGCTCTATGGAAGAAGTACATCTGCATGACCAGAAGCAACCAGGCATGAGGAGGTCCTGGGAAAGGTTTCATTGAAGAAACTGCTTGGGCAAAACCTGAGTCATGGGAGACCTTAGTCACCTGGACCAATGTAAGGAGACCTTCTGGCCTGGTGTGTGAGAGAGCAGGCAGGAAAGAGTTTTAGGTGGACAAGGTAAAATGAGAAAAGAAAGGAGAAACTCGATCATGCATGTGGGTTTATAAATAAGCACCACAAAGTCTTAACAAGATGTTGACATTTTATTGTAGGTTTATTTTTGTTCTTTCATTCAGTGAAGTATTCATTGTCCACAATGGAGAGGCGCTATTCATGGTGTGAGGGAAAGATGAACATCTTTTCCTTTGAGTTCATGACATAAGCTCAAATGAAGTGAATTCGGATGGATCACCTTTTGTTATATCTATGTTGAATCATGATGGTAAAACCCAGAGGGCCATAAACTACGTACCTCTCAATGAAGCCCGGGAACATGAGTGCTGAGCAATGCCGCATTCCTTGGCTAAATCTTCCATATGTACGTGGTGCTTTTAAATGTCTAACTTCTGTGTCAGGATTTTAAGACTTCACTACTCTGCAAAAGAATAGGAACAAGACTTTCTCCAACTTATTTCCCCGCTCCTTCATTTTTTGGCTGCTCTCCACCTTGGATCTGTCCCTCAATTTGAAACCTCCTGTTCACTCAAGATGCAATGATGGGGCTGCAGCTGGAAAATCCCGGCAAACTCTTCTGTTCATTATTCCAGTTAGAAGCTCTTCAGCAATTTTGTTACAACATTGAGAAAAAGGTCAATCAACTCTGGTCTTCCCATTCTTTCCATGAGTCTGGATCCCATCCAAGACAGCTTAGTAATGAGTCTGAGGGCCAGTGATTGTCAAGAAAAGACACTGCCCCCCATGCAGCCCGCCACACCACACCAAACCAAACTACACCACACCAAACAAACCAAACCAAACCAAACTCATTGACATCAAATCTCTGCTGACTCACAGTGATTCTATAAGACAGAGAATACCCTTTGTGGCTTACTGAGGCTGTTACTCTTTCTGGGGGCAGAAAGTCTATTTCTTCCATGGAGAGTCTAGTAGTTTCAAACTACTGACCATGCAGGAAGCAGCCCAACCAGTAACCACTACACCACCGGGGCTCCCATTCACTTGAGGGCGATCACCTCCCCAGAGGGCAAGTATGTGAGCTCATACGAAATGGGAGGCTCATTTTCATTGTAAACTGTGAATTCTGGAAATAAGACTTGGTCCCTCAAATAAAAGAAGTCCCTTTATCTGCATATCTTCCATATCTTACATGAAGGGACTTCAAACATTTTGTGGAAAAAGTCTATTGATCTTTTAATTCCATTTTTCTATGAACGCTTGTACATGCCCTTGCAGAGCACAGTGTAAAGGCCCTTGGGTGGCACAAGCAGCTTACATGTGTCCACTAATAGAGATCATGGAGGACATTTCTGGAGATCTGCTTCCATAAAATTTATGCTCGAGGAAGCAGCTATACATATGGTCTTCCTCTGCATGGGAACAGGATGGACCGCAACAGGTGTTCGGGTTTGGTAGAAATTTCCTACCTGTGAACTCATTGGGCACTCAACAATCATTGGGGACAGGCAATATAATGCGCTCCACTTGCAGGAGAACAAGCAGCAGTTATATGGCTTTCCTTAATTGGATTTCTTTTCAGCTCAATTCATCTTCCTGGCCACTGTTACAGCGCAGAAGTCCGTCTCGTTTCCATAGGGAAATAGTATCATTTTGTTCAGAAATGTTGAAGAGAGTCAATAGCTTTGTTGGGCCAATGGAATATAAAAGTACACAAGACACATTGTACTCCCATGTCTGTACACACACACACACACACACACACACACACACACAGCATTTACCTGACTTGGTAATTTTACTTAATAGAACTGACTTGGAGATTGAGTTTTAAAAACCTGGTGTAAGAAAAAGGCACCAGCCTAAGTCAGGTCCTGTACCTGCCAGAACCATTGATAAAAAGGTTGTTGTTTGACACGTTCATTGTATGCAGGCAGTCTGCTATTTCCCTCCGGACGAGGTTGAGATCGGGGACAGCATCCTACAGTCTGTCCTGTAGTTCTTCCTTCATTAGTATTTCCTCTGCCTTTGTGTGTGTGTGTGTGTTTTTCTGAACCCAACATTTCAATCAAATGTGGAGATGCTCCATAATGCTCCTCCTCTACAAGTATTTTGGAAAACAAATGACGGATCTTATTATCTAAATTATTTGATCTTTTCCCCCATTGTATGTAGATGATTGCAACTTCACCAACAACCTGAGCATATGTAGGCAATTCCACCTTTTAAACCTTCTTAAGAAAGATGAGGTTTTCTGCTCCCGTAAAGATTTACCCTCTTGGAAATCCACAAGGGCCGCTCTACCCTGTCCTCTAAAATGTCTGTGAGTCAGAATAGACCGGATGGCAGTGAGACTTACTATAAATCAAGTTCATGTGGTAACGTTTTAGCTTCTGAGAAGTCACAATTCTGTTAGTAATGGAAGGCCTCAAGGTCATGTGCATCTTTGCAGTTGAGGCTCTCAGAAGCAATCTAAGATATCTACGTAAGGTATCTACTGATGATGACTATTATTATTCTCACATCATCCCGTAATCACACTATTTGAATGGTACATCAAAGAATGTCATATCTTCAGGGAAATGATTTTTATTCCAAAAAATGCATTCTGCAGAACATTGCTTAGAGAAAAATGGATTTAGAAAGGGAATTTAAGTTTAAAAAAAAACATTACTCTGCATTGATTTTCTTCACATTTCCTGTGTATAGAAAGCATCCGTATGTAGAGGAAGACAACCAGCATGGTGTAGAGACATGAAGCGCAAATGCCTGGAATTTGAGATTCGATTACACCTGAGATCTAACCACAAACATTATGACCTTGCTTAATTTCTTTATTTGTAATATTGGGAGAAGACTCACCACAGGATATCTGCGAGACTTAAACAACACGACACAATTTATTGATTGTGACTGGAATCATATAAGATTTTTAAAAACCACCCTTAACAGCAGCTCTTGATTGCTTTACATGCATAGAGCCAGGCAGAAAGATGCTCACTACGAATAGAGCTCACCAAGTCAGCTGCTATTACACTCAGATCCCATGTTGGCCCTTTCGCTGACTTCCTCACATCTGACCTCGGTACATCCATGATTTGATTCCTCTTTCTTTGCATATCAAGCCTCCTGTCAGTCTTTTCCACCAGCGTTACCCTGTCCCGCCACTCCCCTAGAAGAGCTCCTTTCCCAGGCTTTGAAATGTTCGCTTAGAAAGCCCTCTGCTGCCCCCATCAGTCCTTGTAAACAGTGTCTGCGGCCTCTGGAGAAAGAATGCCTTAATCCATGAAGATTTCAGAGAATTTCATCCATTGGCTTCTAGTCAAAGGAAAATTGATCAGAGCATTTCAGGTGCACAATAAATAGATAAGCTATTGCTTTTATCATTTTTGGTATGGATCAGCTGTACCATATTTTTCTCCAGGCAGTTTTTAAAGAAGTAGCAGGGAGTGTTGGAGAGAGACCCAATTCATCCAAACTCTTTAAGCGCAAACAGAAAAAGACTCTTGATGAGTCCTGTACTTGATGACTAAGTAAAATAATGGCAAGGTGGAACTCTGTGAAGTACTGAAATGAGAATTCAGTCTGCCTAGCAAGCAGAGAGATAGAATGAATGAGAGAAGGAGGGAAGGAGGGAGGGAGAGAGAGAACAAACAGTGATAGAACATAGAGGCTCTGGAGCCTTGCGTTTGATCTCCTTTATAATTGGAATTTATTCAAGATGCCTAAACTCTAATTGGAGTTTCTGGTACAAATTGGTGGTGATAATGAGACTTCTTTGTAGGATCATTTTGAGTTTCGAAGGAGATAACACTAGTCTTTAACCAATCTTCAAAACGTTAGTGTGCCCAAAATTTGGCAAGGGAATAGATGGCATCCTAGAGAAGGGCAGTGAAAAGTAGGAAGTCCCAGCACGATGCATCCACACAGTGACTGCACATTGGGCTCTAAGCGAAACAGTGCCAGGTTGCTGCAGCCCTGGGCGGCATCTGGTTCTCTTGTGCCCAAGGGCTACCAACAAGAACATCAACAGCCTATGCGAGGCCTAGCAGACATCACTCTGTTTAGAAGCTCTCGTGTCTGTTCAAAGAACAAATCCATCTGAAATATGTTTTGCAATAGCACAACCTTATTATAATCTATTTAGAGTTTTCATTTTCGTATTCCTGTAAAACACGGCTAAGGTAACGCCTAACTCTTAGTTTAACAAACAGTATAATCTTTTTTACTGTGATCATACCAGAATCTCTGGCTTTTTCATGAAGTTGAACCAATTTTGAGACAGATGTTTCACATGAGTGTTATTATGTTTACATATAGCTTAGTTAGAATGCATCAGAGCCAGGAAATCACGGTGAGTAATCGGGATGGCAAGGTTTATTCAGCTGATGTGGTGATTAGAGCCACACGATCAGATGATTTTAGGGAAATTGGCTGCAGTTGTGTGCCTTTAATAATTTTCCATCGTGCTGTTAATTTATGCCAAGTCTACTCCCCTTTTGCCATATCCATGCCAGATGGGTTAAAAGAAAATTCAAATGGCAGGGTGACCCACATCAGGTGCACCCCAACTAAATTTTTCCAGGCCTGCTTGCCTCTCTTCTTCTTCCACAGTTTCGTTCCCCTGTCTCTTCACTGGACCTCAATCGCAGTCACTGAGTCTCTGCTCTCTCCAACTCAGTCCTTTCTCTCCTCCTAGCATTGGGACTTACATTGTCCTACTGGCTTGTGACCCTGGTTTAACCTTTGGCTTCCATGTTCCAGGCCACTCATTGGCACTCAATGTCATGCTCAGTTCTAACAATAATGCTGATCTCATTCAATACTCGCAAGCTGGTTGTTAATGGTAGGATCCCTCTGTGTCATAGGACAAAACACTGCCCAACCTGTGCTACCCTCTCAATGATTTACATCAGGGGTTCTCAGCCTTCCTCAGACCATGGCCCTTTCATACAGTTCCTCATGTGGCGGTGACCCCCAACCATAACATTACTTTCGTTGCTATTTTGTTACTGTTATGCATCGTCATGTAAATATCTGATATGCAGAGTGTATTTTCATTGTTACAAATCGAACATAATTAAAGCATAGTGATGAATCACAAAAACAATATATCGTTATAGATCGTGAAATATTTATTTCTAGTTACAAATAAATGATCTTTTGTTTTGAAGCATGGTGTAGCATGGGTAACAGTCTGCACACTGGGTGCTCGTATGTGGGCATATCGGCATATGGGTGGATCCACCTGGAGAAGGATAGAGGAGCGGTGTCTCGGTTCCTAAGACCATTGGAAACGTGTGTTTTCCGATGGTGTTAGTTAACCCCTGTGAAAGGGTCGTTTGACCCTCAAAGGGGCCATGACCTACAGGTTGAGACCCGCTGTTCTATACACTCATGCCCATGTGGTGGCCACTGTGTCTGTCCATTTTGTTGAGGTTCTTCCTCTTTTTTTGCTGGCCCTTTAACCTATCAACACACATGTCCTTTTCTAAGAACTAGTCCCTATCTGTAATGTGCCCAATGCATGAGACAGAGGAGAGTTCTGGCCGGACTCCACCCAAGGCAGATCTCGTGTGTTCTCTCGGTAGATGGCGATGTCAGTGGTCTTTTGCCAACACCCTAATTCCAATGCCTCGGTTCTTCTCCCATCTTCTTTACTGACTGTCTACCTTCAACATTCATGTGAGGGACTGAAATACCCCAGCTTGTGTCAGGCTTAGCTTGGTCTTTAAAGTGACATTGTTGCTCTTTAGGGATTCTAAGAGGTCTTTTGTCACACATTTGTCCAATGCAATACATCATTTGATTTCTTGATTCCTGCTTCAATGGCATTCGTGCATTGATTGTAGCTCTAAGCCAACTGAAGTACTTGGTAACTTCGCTCTTTCATTTGTTTATCATGATGCTGTCAATTGGTACCATTGGGAGGATGTTTGTGTTCTTTTTGTTTAGGTCTGGTTTTTTAGCATTTATTGAGGGCTTTTACAATGCTTATTACAATTCATCAATTGGATCAGGCATATTTGTACACATGTTGCCATCATTCTTTCTAGACAGTTACTTTCTATTGAGCCCTTGGCATCAGCTCCTCTTTTTTCTCCTTCCCTCCCCTGCTACCCTTGTGATCCCTTGATAATAATAAATTATTATTTTCATATCTCACACTGACCGCTATCTCTCTTCCCCCCACCCCCTTGGTTTTAGTTGTTCTCCTCCTGGAGGTAGGGGTGTGGTTGTGTTTGTGTTCTTACAATCAAGTTGTAAACTATACCGATGCTACAGGCCCTGGTATTCCCCATCAAGTGCTATTAGTCCTCTTAGAATTCAGCAAGCATGGGTTGGGTTGTCTGTGTACAAAAGGTTGTTAATGAGCCTACTTCCAATCCTGATGTTCTTCTTTGTATGATCCAACTTCTTAGTTTATTTACTCAGCATACAGATTGGATAAATAAACAACCCTGACACGCACCTTTCTTGGTTTTTCATGACATGTTATCCACTGTTTTGTTTGAACAGCTGCCTCTTGAGAGATGAGCGAGTTCCATATGAATACAGCTGAGTATTCTGGAATTCCCATTCTCTGCAATGTGAGTCGTGGATTGTGAGGCTACACCAAGTCAGTCAATGAAACACCAGTGAATATCTTTCTGGTACTCTCTGCTCTCAGTCAAGATTCACCAGTAGTATTCCTAATTCCACATCTTATCCTGATTTCACCTTAAGTTTCTGGAAGCTCTCTATACAACTGCATTTCTTTGGGTTTTTTGTTTGTTTGTTTTAATTATAGCCAACAGCAATTTATTTAATTGTAATAGTAATGGTATTTGCTAATTAATTTTCACCTTCTATAAGGTCACCTATCTTTACAATGGGCGCAAATATGAATCTCTCTTAGTCACTTTTGGCTTGTAGCTGCCTTCCAAATCTGGATACTGGCTAGTGAGTGCTTCCAGAATTGGTTCAGTTTATTAAACATTTCAATTGGTCTGTTGTCAATTCCTAGAGCCTTGTTTTTCACCGATACATCCAGTGCAGCTTGAACTTCAATATCATTAGTTCGTGATCATAAACTACCTCTTGAAATGGTTGAATATCAATCAATTCTTTTTTGGTACTTAGTGTGTCTTCTTCTGATGCTTTCTGAATCATTAATAGGTAGTCCATAGCCGCCCCTCAGCCACCACCAACAAAATTACAGATGATGACCAGCTGCTGAGTCTCGACCCCCTGCTGTGTGATGTGGGCAGAATGGATAAAACCCATTCTCAGTTACTGTAGGCCTTTTGGTGGTTCTGTTTATTTGCATTCACTACTAACTAAAAGACCAGGGATCTGAACTCACTCAATTTCACTGTGACTATAAAGCAAACCTTATTGAGTATTTCTGTTCTGTAATACGTGGGGCCACCAGCAGTTAGAATACCCTCAACAGCACAGGTTTGGATTTTGGTTTGAGTTCTGTTTTCTGTTTGAGAAAAGCTGGAAACGGCAATGTGATTTTTATTTGTTTGTTTCGAATAATCAGGGATGTGAACCCCAGACTCATTGGCTCTAAAGTCCTACCTAAAACCACACTGGTCTCTTAAACACACGGAGATCTAGAAGGTTTTCTGCCATTTATCTTTATTTGCATGGCCAATGAGATGAAAATCAGATTCTCTATCACTTACTAATCACAATAAGTAAATCAATCATTCATCATGTTAGCAACCCAGCAGAGACCCTTAAGTTATGCCTTCTGATTCCTCCTCCTTGTACTCATTAAGGAGAGAAAGTTTTCTAAGTCCTCTGGAATTTAGTGCTTATCATCCCTCCCAAAGACTTTACCTTCCTCATGGACCTAAACACACACACACACACACACACACACACACACACACACACACACACACCTAAAAGATATACTGCAAATGAAGTAAGAACAAAATGCCTGTGAATAGACAAAAAATAGAATTTACTGGTTTTCACAAAGGAGAAGTAAATAATTTATAATAGTGCCTTGTATCGTCTTTTCACTTGGCAAAGCATGTATATCAAGGGGACAGAAGGACCACGATTCTGACTCATAGCAACCTATCTACATAGGTTGTTTCTGAGGTTCTGAGTCTTTACTGGAGCAAATAATACTAACTTTCTCCTGACGAGCAGACGGTGGGTTGAACCACAGACTTTGCAGGTAGCAGTCCACTGCTTATCTGACAGTGCCACGGGGGCTCCGGAAAACCAGTGTAACCCATGGAATTATAAAGCAGAGACTTCGGAATGTATTCCGTCAACACAGAAATAGCGGTCATGGTATAACAATTGCTTTTCTTCTGATACTTCTACTGAGATTCAGCATAAAGTCCTAGCTGAACCGAAGGAGTAACAAGGAAGTAATCATCATAAACACTTCATTATTCTTCTTTCTCATGCTTCAAACTGTATTTTTGTTCTAAAAAAGAATTATACAGAAATAAAAGAATTCTTGTGAATAAACATGGACAGGATTTCATAATGAAAAGACCGTTTGGCTGGGGCTGGAAGGTAAGGCTGTAGACATGAACTATGATGATTACGATACATGCGTGGCGTTGGAAGAATACCTAGAGCTACTCTGTGTCTCTGTTCTGATCTACATGTTGTGGTGGTCATTGTGGGGTCTTCTGGCTGGAAAGTGCTAGGATTCTATGCACTACTACCAGCTACCCTCTTGCAGAAAAGGAAGTTAGCATTTACCAATGACCGTTGTGTTGCAGTCATGATAGTTCACACTCATAGGAGACACATACAGGAACATACTGGCATTGCTTTTCCAAAGATCAAAAGAAATCTCTCTGAACCTCATGGCGTGGGATAGGGGGAGAGGCACTGTCTGTGATGGAGGCGACTTCTTGTCGTTGATATGAGCTCCCACACACCATTCATGTGTGTTCCATGGCCACTGGTGACAATAACCAGAGGGGAAAGCCGTTAATCTTGGTACCTCGGTTTCCATCAATCCCTCTTCAATAGACAGTACTAGAAGTGTTCAGTTTTCTAACAGAAGAGGAACATTCTCTAGTTCTGGCCAAAGGACTCAGACAGAACCACATAGATCAGTGGTTCTCAACCTTCCTCATGCCGTGACCCTTTAATACCGTTCCTCATGTTGTAGTGACCCCCTAGCCCCAACCATAAAATTATTTTGCTGCTATTTTATCACTATCATTTTGCTACTGTTATGACTCGGGTGATTGCTATCACATCATCGCTTAAAAAGCCAATTTTCAATGAATTATTTAACTCTTCTGCATACTCAGTGTAATTAGTAGCATTGTCTGTAGGAGACCTTTAGTGCAGAAATCCACCAGGGCATTAATAATCTCTTCAGGATGATTTTATTTTTAATTACTGTCATTAAATCAATGCTGACACATAGAGAGACCTTTTAGAACAGGGTAGGTCTGCCCCTTGTGAGTTTTCAAGACAGTAACACTTTACAGAAGTAGATAGCCCCGTCTTTTTTCCCAAGGAGCAGCTGGTGGTTTTGAACTACCGACCTTGTATTTAGCAGCCCACCCAAAGCATAACCACTACACTTATAGGACTTGGCTTCGGGAAGATAGCTATTTATAATTTACCACAAGGGACCTGAGCGCTTGGTGCCAACTCATTGTTATGGAAAAGCAGAGTGATGTGCACATCCGTACAATTTTCCATCCAAATATGTGGAGGTAGGACTGCAAGGAGGGACACAAAGCAAATCACAGTACTGTTTTTAGTGGACTGAACACAAAAATGAGTGTGAATCAAAGCTCCCTGGAAAATGTATAATTCTAAAGTTGTTGCTGGGTTCCAACCCATAGCAACACTATGTACAGCAGAACGAACACAGTGCAACTTGCACAATCGTCAAAATATTGGCCAGGCTCAAGCCCGTTGTTGCAAACACCGTGTCATTGCATCTTATTGACAATTTTCCTCATTTCCACTGACTTGTACATTCCCAAGTGGGATCTCTTCCTCCAAAAACTGATCCTCAAAACATGTAGAAGTCTCACCATCCTCAATGCTAAGAAGTACTGATCTCCTGGTCCTTCTGCCTGTTCATAGAATATTCAATATTCTTTATAAACACTAAAGTTTTACAGCATCAATCCTTCAGCATTCCTTTTCATTGCCCAGCTTTTGCATGCATCTGAGACCCAATGCATGCATATGCATATGGGACCCAATGCCATGACTTGGGTCAGGCATAGCTTTAATCTTAAAATGGCATCTTTGCTTTTTAACATTTCAGAGTTTTTCTATAGATTATTCCGATGTAATATTTTATTGTATCTGTTACCCGTTGTTTCTGCGGTCATTAATGATGAATCCAAGTACAATAAAAACTTTATAACTTCAGTCTTTTCTCCATTTATCATTATATGATGATCCTTATTGGCCCAGTTTGGAGGAACCTTGTTTTGCTGTGTTGAGTGTAATCCATAGTCAAGGCTATCGGCGTGGGTCTTCATCCATGTTTCAAATCTTCTTCCCTTTCATTAAGGAAGATTGTAGCATTTGCATATCACAAAGTATTAATGTCTTGCTGAACTCTTGAGGCTGTGTTCTTCTTCATATTGTTGAATTTCTCAGATAATTTGTTCTTCAAAGAGATGGAGTAAGGCTGATAAAAGGATGTAACCCTGCACACCTGTCCCGATCTTGCACTGTACAATCTCCCCCTGTTCTGTTCAAATTATGATCTCTTGATCTATGTACAGGGTCTACATAAACACAATAAGTGTGTTGAAATTATTATTTTTCATAAGATTATCCATAATTTGTTATGGTCCACACACAGTTTTTCCATAGGCAATAATACAGCCAAGATACACTTGACATCTTTCAACCAAGATCCATTTGACATCTTCAGTGATATCCCTGTTTCATGTCCTCTTCTAAATCCGATTGGAATTTTTGGTAGCCATTTAAAAATTATCTGCAGCAAAACTTTACTTACATATTATACTGTCCAATCATTTCTAGATTCAGCTGGATCATATTTCTCTGGGATGAGCATCAGCTTATTCAAACATTGAAAATGGTATTCTTTCAACTTCTGAAGCTTTGCTTTCAAGCTTTTGGGATTTTCAGTTCAGCAATTTTATTTGATCACTTTTTCCATTTGCTAGAGCTACTCTGTTCAAGAGCCCATTTCAGTCTCCCGGTGGCCATTTTTGTTTTTTCTTTCTTTCCAGTCTTTTTAACAATGCTTTGTCTTTTTCTTTGTATAATGTTATTGAAGCCATCCCACAACTCCTCTGTAATTTTGTCACTATTGTTCAATTCATTCATCTTGAAATGGTCTCTCAATTCAGGTGGGACAAACTGAACATCATACATTGGCTCTTGTGTGCTAGCTTGTCATACTACGGTGGCTTGCATGTTGCAATGATCCTGGAAGCTATTCCCATTGTTTAAAATACCAGTGGGGTCAAACATGATCTATTGATTTCAGTACAACTTCCCTGATAATTATCTGGAAGTTTCTGTCTTTAAAAAAAATGGGAGGGGACAATAAAAATGTTATGAATAGTAGTAAACCTTGATTTGGTGCCTGAAGGTATGTCTATGAGGTTAGAAGAGACTCAAAATATGATTGGGGAAGAGCTATCTCCTCACTGTAGAAAAATAAAACTCAACTTATTGCCATTGAGTCAATGCTAAGACTGCAGAGTCTACCTTAATAATATGGAAGAAGGAAATCCTTTCAGACTGTTATTTGCTGATATGACATGACACAAAATGAGAAGCAACAACTGAAAAATCCATTAACAATCAGAAAATGTGGAATGTATAAAGTATGAAGTTAGGGAAATTTGAGGTTGTCAGAATTGAACAGAATGTTTGAAGATCAAAATTCTAGCATGAGAAAGCTGAAATGGACTGGCATTCGCCCTTTTACGTTGAACAAACATATGGCGTACTGTACTGGAATTGACAAAGGAACAAACAATGGTGCTGCATTCGTCATCCAAAAGGACATTTCAAGATCTCTCCTGAAATCCAACCCTGTCAATGGTTGTCTAACATCCATCTACCTGCAAGGAATACCAATTAATAAGACTATTATGCAAATTTGTACACCAACAACTAATACCAAATATTAAAAATTTGAAAATGTTTGCTGATGTCTACCTTTTGAAATTGATGAAACATACAATCAAGATAAGTATTGGTCATGAGAATGGGAAAATTGGAAATAAAGATCCTCATTGTTAGTTGGAATACATGGCCTTGGCGATAGAAACCATGCTGGGAATCGCATGAAAGAATATGCAAGACACACAACATTTTCACGGGAAATGCATTTTTCTCAACAATTTAAATGGTGAGAATGCACATGGACTTCACAAAGGAATCAGGCTGATGACATCTGAAGGAAAAGACAATGACGGAGTTCAATACCATTAGAACAAGGAAGGATCCAACTGTGGAACAAAGCCTCAGTTGCTCATCTGCAAGTTCAAAGTGAATCAGAAGAAAATTAAAACATGTCCATGAGATAATTCTAATAATCTCCTCTGATTCAGGGATGTTTGGCCAGCAAGCAAAGCCAGATCCGGCCACATTCCCAGCCAGCTTTCATCTTGGTGACCCAGTCAGGGGAAAACAATGGGATCAACTGGGATTAGAGAATCATTCAAATTTGCGGTTCATATTCTGTGTTCCCAGACCTTACATTGCCTCCCCCACTTCACAGGCCTGTATGTCCAAAAAGAGAAGCAGGGGAAGCAGATGGACTCACTTGTGCTGCCAGAATGAAAATATTCAAAACAGAGAGTTTTCATGTAACTTCAATTAGTTTATAATGTTATAGCCAATCGTAGGATATGAAACAATAAGGAATTGCAAATATGCAACATCGTGACAAGGAAATGAAAGAACAAACATATTGGCAAGTTAAAAGCCAAATCTGTCAAGGAAAACAAAAACACCACATGTTGACCCTAACAATCTCTTCTCTGGTAAGACTCCAAGTAACTTCTGCATTCCTTTATTTACTAAATATTTAAGAAAACATAAGCTTTACAGTTGCAGTGAAGAAAATAAGAATTTTAATGAGGTTTATTACCTAATTTTAGGCTAAAAATCAACTAAACTTTATATATTTATATATATATTTAAATAATTTTACTGGGGGCTCAAACAACTCATCACAATCCATACATACATCCATTGTGTCAAGCACATTTGTTTATCTGTTGCCCTCATCATTCTCAAATCATTTCTTTCTACTTGAGCCCTTGGTATCAGCTTCTCATCCTCCCCCACCCTCCCTCCTCACAAACCCTTTATAATGTATGAATTATTATTATTTTTTCATACCTTACACTGTCCGATGTCTCCCTCAACCCACATTTCCATTGTCTATCCCCAGGGAAGGGGTTATATGTAGATCCCTGTGATCGGTTCCCTCTTTCTCCTCCACATTTCCCTTACTCTCCTGGTATGGCTACTCTCATTATTGGTTCTGAGGGATTTATCTGTCCTGGATTCCCTGTGTTTCCAGCTCTTATCTGTACCAGTGTACATGCTCTGGTCTAGCTGGATTTGTAAGGTAGAATTGGGGTCATGATAGTGGGGTGAGAAAGAAATCAAGAACTAGAGGAAAGTTGTATGTTTCATCAGTGCTATACTGCACCCTGACTGGCTTGTCTCTGCCCCATAACCGTTCTGTAAGGGGATGTCCAGTTAAACTTTATATTTTACATGTATTTGGAGCTGATCTGAAAAATTCTCAGGATACCTGACAGGTGTTGAGTCACAGAGCTTTCCCTACCCTTCCCCAACAACTTTGAGGATTTTTAGAAATTCAGTTTGCTCCTCATAAGTATTGAATTGTCTGGGAATATTTTGTCCCTTTTTATGAGCCTTGAGTTTAGGAGTCTGGGTGATTTTGAAATAGCTTGTTTGGTTCAGTGTGTGCTTTTTGATCAAAATGCTTTTAAGAAGAGTAGCCAATGAGTGGACTATAAGCATAGACAATCACAACAGAACTGGAAAAAAAGATTAGCAAGCTGTGGGAATTCAAATATACACTACTGCAGGGGCTGGGGCTGACTTAATGAACCAATGCACATTCAAATAACACAATCTTTCAGTTGCTTTCAATGTTAAACTGTTGTGTTACAAGGACACAGCCAATGTGCCTGTTACTTCAATCAGATCTAATCTGGTAATTAAACAAGCTTACAAAGAGTCTGCGTTTGAATTTCAAGGTGACTCCACAATGGGAGAATTCTACAAGATAAGAAAAAATAATTGAATCTTATTTTTCTCACTCTGTTTAACTAGATTAGTTGGGACCAATGAAAGCATACAGGATATAGGTTGATTCATGGTGATTGCAAGTAACAGAAATCCATGCAAGGAAAATTAATAATTTCATTATACCATTCTAAGAATGTGTTAGGGAAAGGGAAGATGCAGGCAGGCCTCAGAAATAAACTAAATGCATAAATTAGGAACCTAGATGGAAATTAGGTCTATGTCCTCATTTATCTCTGTATAGCTTTATGTTTCTGCCCCATTTTTCTCTCTATTTTCCCTATTTGTTGCCTATAACCATGGCCATCAACAGTCCTCCAGTTTAGAGGTCTAGCCAACCAGAGAAAGATAGTCTTTCTCTCAACCTCTCTGTGCTTGCCTCTCCTCCTTAAACCCAGAGATAGGACTCTGATTGGCTGGGATAATGACTAGTGCCTCCCATACCAATAAACTACAGCCACGGGATACACCACCACTTGGTAGAAATGAGGCTGCTTGAATTCTGGGTCTACAGTCACACGGTAGAAACCAAATAGATGGCCAAAAGCAGGGAGGGTCAGGTCTGGAAACAGGAAGCTGTCCATGATGTGAAACATTTGTGTTTCTTTATTGATATTTCAACACCAGACATGTTTAAAGACATAAAAATCAAGTTTGATAATATGAGAACCCCAAGAACATGCTGATTATTGATTCCACGATCCCTTGAATGAGTTGTCAGATGGTCTGCGTAAGTATAAGGGGAGAGCAATGGATGTAGGACCAGCAGGTAGTGTCCCCTCTATGCAACCGGAAAACCATGACTCAAACAACTGTGGGGATCTCGGTGCCAGAGGGAATGTTACAGCTCTTGACAATGTCGGCTAAAAATCGTAGAAGGGATTGGAAAACAAAGCAGGCATGACAGATAGTGTAAGTTTCCCTATTTTCTCACTTTTAATAGTTCAAGTCAGAAATTTGAGGGGGTACCCCCAAAATAAAACCCGATGCTCATTTGTTTCTTTGATGTGAGGGGGGAGTGTATTTGGAGTTTGTTCCACCAGGTCAGACTGTTAATCAAGCTTTCTATTTAGAGGTTCTGAGAAGATTGCGTAACAGTGTGAGACCAAAAGGTCCTGATTGGTGGCAGACCAGGAACTGGTTTTGCCCCCACAGTAGTGCACCTGCTCACACCAATGATCTCAGTGCACCCGTTTTTGGCCAAAAACAGCATGCCTTTCTTGCCCCATGCACCTTATTCACCTGACCTCACTCGGTGTGACTTCCTTTTGTTTCACTGAGAGGAACTTGAAAGGACAGTAGTTTGATGATGCAGAAGAAGTGGAGACAAAAACGAGGCAGGTGCAGTCAGTCATCCAGACAGATGAGTGTGAAGAACGTTTCCAAGCATTGAATTGCAGATTTGACAAATGCATTAAGTGTAATGTAGAGTTGTTTGAAGGCGATAGGGTTGTTTTGCAAATAAATAAATAAATACATAGCTTTGAAAAAAATTCCTGTTTTTTGGGGGGCTACCCCTTAGTATCTTTAAATGTTAAAATTGATTAAGAAAAAATGACCTGACTTAATATTTTAGAAGGTTGTATAAGGCATTCTAAGATGTATAAAACTCACTGCCATCCAGCCAATTCTGACTCGTAACAATCCCATATAGGGTTTAAATTTTTATGGAAGCAAATAACCTCATCTTTCTATTGAGCTGTGGCTGGTGAATTTGAACCAGCCCAGCAATCTCATGGGTAGCAATGCAGTGCTTACCTGTCAGTGCCACCAGGGTTTCTTAAAATATATAATCAACTAAAATTATAAGGGGGAGAGAGACAAGGAGAGTAAAAGGAAGAAAATAACACTAAGTGAATTATTAGTCATAATAAGAAATAATTCCTTTAAGAAAGAATTAGGAGTATCATAGACAATTGCAGTTGTATAGGCAATGACTAACAAAAAACATATATAACGTTCTAATAATCAGAAGAAGCACACAACAGAATGGGCAATGAAGGGTTTTGAAATGTTATAAAACCAGAAACCAGAATTAATATTTAAAAGGAACATCAAATGTTTTTGTAATTTCCTTACAAAAGGATTAAATGACCCTACTAGAAAAAATTACTTTATATTTCATTAAAAAGCAAATATAAATCTATTTGTAAACATAAATATAAGACATTAGTTTAAACATCTAAAACTAAAATGATAATTTGTAGAGGAAGTGATGATGTCCTTAATATCAGACAATATTGGATAAATTGCATAAAGCAAAATGTGAATTGAAAAAGGAAAGCATTAGATGTCAAATGTAAAATTTCTAATAAATTGTTATCATTAAAACTACCTATATATTATTAAACAGTACCAATATTTATAGTGAGAAACTACTAGATATTCAGAGAAGAAAAAATCATACTGTTAGTAAAAATTACAGACAGGAAAACAATATTAAATAAGACATTTTTAAATGATAAATGAAAAGAACCCATTCCCGAAACTCTAGTGCCTATTAAAAATCTATAAAGTTTATTAGACCACAAAGAAAACATCAGTAAAGTCTAGAAAGCAGAAATAGTTCAGGAAATTCTCAAGATCATAATAAAATAGAACTAGAAATAAAAACAAAATGAAAACCAAAAAAGGGTCACATAACATGAGGGGAGAGAACCTCACTAAAAAAATAAAGACTAAGTTAAGGATTATCTGTACAGATGATCATAAAAATACCATGTGTGAATATGTGAGCGACATGTAAATTAGTTCCTGGAGAAATATGTATATGCTTAGGTATCATATATCTTAATACTTTGGACATTATTACATTTCCTCAGAGATGTAGCCTGATTCCTATATCAATGAGGATCATGGAAAAGCATAGTGGGTATTTGTTAGGTCTGCGTCCTTCATCTGGTTCATCAGCCTTGAATTCTATGGAACTGGTCAATGGCCTGCAGGATGGTTTGTAATCTTGGGGTCAGAAGACTGACAGTTAACCTGACTTGCCAAGCTTCACCACTCTAATAACAAGCACGATTTGCTGATTTTGGATTTATCCACCTCTGCAGCTACTGGTTTTGTGGTCTTCTTGACAATCTTGGGTTCATCCGCCCCCATGTGAGACAGAAGAAGCTTGCAGCTTAGTATCTGACCCACAGACTTGGACCCTGCCTGGACATGGAATTGTCTGTTTCCATAACCAAGTGACTACTTTCTATGTACATTTGTCTATGTTGTTGTTCTTGCCATTAAGTCACTTCCAAGTTCAGGGGCTATGAACAACAGAACAAAACACTGCCGAGTTCAACACCCTCCTGACGGTTGTTTCCATGTTGAGTCATTGGTGCAGTCACTGGGTCAGTTCTTCTTGATGTCCTGCCTCTCTTTCCCTGCCCTTCTACTTCATCAACCATGATGTCCTTCTCCAGGGATGTGTCCAATATATGTGACATGAAGTCTCGCCATCCTTGCTTCTAAGTAGCCTGATACAGTTATCTTGAAATATAATTAAGACCTGTATTCCCTTTTCTGCATATTGTTTTCTGCATATTGTCTGTATTCCCTTTTCTGCATATTGTTTTCTGCACATGTTTCTGCTGTCTTTTACTTTTGGTTTTCTTTGCATTAAGATGTAATCTATACGGAGGGTTGCGTTCCTTGATCTTCATCAGCAAGTGCTTTGTTGCCTGCTCACTTACAGCAAGCAAGGTGGTGACCTCTGCATCCAGCTGGTTATTAGTAAGCCTTCCTTCAATCCTGATGCCTGTATGTTTCTCACATAACCCAACTTCTCTGATTATTTTTATGTATGTGTGTGTGCGCGCACACACATTCGAACTCAGTGTTATTGAGTCAATACTGACACATGGTGAACATGTAAGACAGGGTAGAACTGGCTTTGTGGATTTCCAAAATAGTAATGGTTTATGGGAGTAGAAAACCTCATGTATTTTCCCATGGAAGGGCTCATGGTTCAAACTGCTGACCTTGAAGTTAGCAGCCAAAGGCATAACCACTGTACCACTAGGGCTCCTTTATATATATTACATTATATCAGTGGTTCTCAACTTTCCTAATGCTGCAGCCCTTTAATACACTTCCTCATGTTGTGGTGACCCCCAACCATAAAATTATTTTTGTGGCTACTTCATAACTGTAATGTTGCTACTGTTCTGAATCATAATGTAAATATCTGATATGCAGGATGTATTTTCATTGTTACAAATTGAACATAATTAAATCATAGTAATTCATCACAAACAATATGTAATTATATATTGTGAAATATTTATGAGTTTTTCGATGGTCTTAGGTGACCCCCATGACAGGGTCATTCGACCCCAAATACAAGTGTTAATCAAGACAACCTGGATGGAGGGTAATCAGGTACTATGTATTCTTAAAAATGCAGCAATTCCACGTCAAATGTTTTTTTTCCTGAAGCTAAACTTATACCATATATCATGGTTAATGATAGCAAAAGATTAAAAACAGCCTATGAGTTCATCAATATTTATTAGTTAAATACATTTCACTACAACTCTTTAAATTCGGATATAAAACAACCGTGAAAATAATTTAAGTGAAAAACCCCAATAACATAGGTATTATGCTACCATGTGTGCAAAAAATAAAGGAACAGATATTTAAGTTTAAATAATAGTATGAAAATACTCTCCGGACTCCCCTCAGTTTTCACTGCAAGAACGGGTTGAAGGTGCAGCCCTGAGGTGTGCTGAGACAGGAGACACCATTCCATCTATGCTGCTTTTGACCTACTAGTACCATTTGGAATGTAGAAGTATCAAAACAACTTTCTTTTTGAGTGGGCTCAACTCAGTGTGTTTTATATCCTCCTTGATTTCAAACATTCTTTTCTGGTTCTCCCTTCCCTGGTTTTAGGCAACAACTTTGTAAAATCCATACCTTTTCAGGCCACCTTCGAATGTTAACATTTTGTCGACCTGTTATCCTGTGGTAGCTTTCCTGCCGTTCTGACGGAAGTTATGCCGCTGGTATTTCAAGTACCCTCCCGTCACCCAGGCTGAGTAAGTTCTAGTGGAAACGGAAGAGGAGAAAGGCAGGAAGAAGGGCTTGATGGGCCAACTCCTTCTGAGAGCAAGTCAACTGAAACCTGTGGATCACAACCGAACGTTGCCCAACTTGCTTAGGAGGAAGACATATTTTGGGGGGACGCGAAGGACTAACAGGCGTGAAGATGGGCCTCCGTGAGACGGACTGGCAAAATAGCCACGATAGACTCAATCATGCAGGCCAGTCGTGAGGAGGGCTCGGGCCACACGGTGCTTCGTTCCGTGGAACCTATGGTTGCCATGAGTCGGACTCCACACCACAGCAGCGATCTCTCACACCCAAAGGGCCTTGTTCTGTTGTCTTCTTCTTTCTTAGCCCCTTACCTTCTCGTTTGCTGGGCTATGTGGTCTTCTGTTTGTTTTGTTGGTGAACGTTTGTAGCAGAACGTACACAATTGAACAAGTCTACATATCCAATTCCGTGGCATCGATTGCCTTCTTCACCTTCTGTTACATGTTACATATCTGGGGTCAGGGATGGGAGTATGAAGGTAATTTATTCAGCATTTTTGTCTCTTACATGACCAGTGGGGTTGTAATCTCAAACCCTCTGTGACACAAGTCAGCAATGGGGAGTCTCTTTCTGGAGCCCTTCTCCTGTCTTCTTGCAGCCACTTTTGTGGGGATCTCAACTTGTTTTACGTGCTCTGTCTGACCTCTTTCCACACTCTTTCAGCTGCAGCTCCCCAGCAGCGCTCTCGCTTAACCTCCCCTCTCAAGCCATCTTTTTTTAAAAATCATTTTATTGGTGTCTCATAGAACTCTTATAACAAACCATCCATCCATCCATTGTGTCAAGCACATTTGTACAATTGTTACCATCATCCTTCTCAAAACATTTGCTTTCTACTTGAGCCCTTGATATCAGCTCCTCATTTTTCTACCTCCCTCCTCACCCCTCCGCCCTCATGAACACTTGATAATTTATAAATTATTTTTTCATATCTTACACTGCCCGACTTCTCCCTTTACCCACTTTCTGTTGTCCACCCCCCAGGAAAGAGGTTATATGTAGATCCTTGTAATCAGTTCCCCCTTTCTACCCTACCTTCCCTCAACCCTCCCGGTATTGCCACTCTCACCACTGGTCCTGAAGGGATCATCCACTCTGGATTCACTGTGTTTCCAATACCTATCTGTACCAGTGTATATCCTCTGGTCCAGCCAGATTGTTAAGGTAGAATTGGTCATGATAGTTGGTGGGGGAAGGAGGGCAGGAGGAGGAAGCATTTAAGCACTAGAAGAAAGTTTATGTTTCATCATTGCTACACTGCACCTTGACTGACTCATCTCCTCCCCACAACTGTTCTGCAAGGGGATATCCAGTTGCCTACAGATGGGCTTTGGATCCCCAATCTGCACTCTCCCTTATTCACAACTATTTGATTGTTTTGTTCTTTGATGCCTGATACCTGATCCCTTCGACACCTCATGATCACACAGGCTGGTGTGGACTTTGTTGCTTCTTCCATGTGGGTTTTGTTGCTTCTGAGCTAGATGGCTACTTGTTTACCTTCAAGCCTTTAAGACCTCAGATGCTATATCTTTTGATAGCCGGGCTCCATCAGCTTTCTTCACCACATTTGCTATGCACACATTTGTTTTCAGTGATTGTGTCAGGAAGGTGAACATCATGGAATGTCAGTTTAATAGAACAAAATGTTCTTGCATTGAGGGAGTACTTGAGTGGAGGTCCAATGTCCATCTGCTACCTTAATATTAAACCTATAAATATATGCATATCGATCTATTTCTCCTTCGTCATATATAAATATATTTACATATGCACATGCCTGTATTTAGACCTCTATAGATGCCCTTTGCCCTCAGGCCTTCTTTAGGCAGGCGACCATCTTTAGCTGATCCTTCCATGGAAACTCGTCTGCTCTTGTCCCTAAGTATAGTGTACTTCTTCAGAAAGGATCCCCACCTTCTTGCCTTGTGAAAAGAGAGCTTCAACCACTTCCTGACTTCACATGCCTTTCAGTTCAGAGCCTACAGTTGTCCTGTCTAAAAACTACTGGAGATAATGGATACTGGCAAGAAATCCACTGTGTTCCCTTCTCCAGCCACCGCCCTGGATTTCAGGGATGTGTACACCTGCCACTCACCTCTGATGTGCTCTCATCACAGTACTGTGAGTAGTGATCGAGGCACAACAAAATATGCCCCATTCATCATCCAGCCGTGTTGCCTTGTGTGTTACCTGTTGTAGTGTGTGTGTGAGTATTGCCTGACTGCCTCTGAAATGTAAACAGTTTCCTTTCAGAAAATAAATTCTGCAATTCATCTGTATTCCATCCCAGTCAGATCAACTACCACAGAATTTGGTGCAAGTTAATTAAAGAATATATAATTAATTGTCATATTATGTATTCATAGTTTGTAAGTTTATAGATTACTGTATTAATAAATTAGTTGATTAGGTGATTACTTGTGTAATAAATAGGCAATTAATCATTATATTATAGATTCATAACTGTAATGTTAATGAAATTTGACTTATTCATCCCCAAGGTAACTCCTCCACATAGATTTTGAGGTACACCAGATATATTTCAGTATAATTCTCAATTAATCTACCTCCTGAGGTCTTGTTCTGGCTTCAGGGGTCGTTCTGTGAAACACTCTATTCAATGACTGGTGCCTTTGATACTTCTGCAGGCTTCTGTGGCCATTTCCTTCTGTGCTGTCTCAATTTCCCTTGCCACTAGCTCTTAACATCAATTTCAATTAATAGACAGATATTGAACCCTTGCCTGTCTTTGAATCTATAAGATAACTAGGTTGTGGACTCTGAACAAAGGCACTCCAATTGTGGAAAATACTGCTATGTAAATTTTTTTTCATTTTATTTTATTTTTAATCATTTTATTGGGGCTCATATAACTCTTATCACAATCCATACATACATCAATTGAATAAAGCACACTTATACATTTGTTGCCCTCATCATTCTCAAAATTTGCCTTCTGCTTGGGTTCCAGGAATCAGCTCATTTCCCTTTTTTCCCTCCCTCTCCCTCCATGCTCCCCCCTCCCTCATGAACCCTTAATAATTTATAAATTATTATTTTATCTTATCTTACACTGCTCGGTGGCTCCCTTCACCTACTTTCCTGTTGCCCATCCCCCAGAGAGGAGATTATATGTAGATCCCCGATCGGTTCCCCCTTTCTACCTCCCCCCCTACCTCCTGAATCGCCACTCTCACCGTTGGTCCTGAGGGGTTCATCTGTCCTAGATTCCCTGTGTTTCCAGATCCCAACTGTACCATTGTGCATCCTCTGGTCTAACCAGGTTTGCAAGGTAGAATTACGATCATAATATTTGGGGGGAGAAAGTGTTTAAGAACTAGAGGAAGGTTGTGAGTTTCATTGTTGCTACACTGAACCCTGAGTGACTGACTCATCTCCTCCCCACTACCCCTCTGCAAGGGATGTCCAGTTGTCTACAGATGGGCATTGGGTCCACATCATGCACTCCCCTCATTCACAATGATATGATTTTTTCCCCCAGCCTTTGTTACTTGAAACCTGGTCCCCTCAGCCCTTCAATATCACACATGTTTGTGTGCTGCTTCCATGTGAGCTTTGTTGCTTCTGGGCTAGATAGCTACTTGTTTACTTTCAAGCCTTTAAGTCCCCAGATTCTATATCTCTCGATAGCCGGGCACCATCAGCCTTCTTCACTACACTTACTTATGCACACATTCATCTTCAGCGTTTATGTGGGGAAAGTGATCACACAATGATGGTTTTGTTCTTTGGTGTCTGCTACCTGATCTCTTCAATACCTCGTGTTCACTTAGGCTTGTGTGCTTCTTCTCTGTGTGTGGGATTTGTTGCTTCTGAGCTAGATGGCTGCTTGTTTGCCTTCAAGCCTTTAAGACCCCAGCTGTTATATCTTTTTGATAGCTGGGCACCATCAGCGCTTTCTTCACCACATTTGCTTATGCACACATCTGTCTTTGACGATCATGTCAGGAAGGTGGGTATCATGGAATGACCATTTAGCTGAGCAAGGTGCTATTGTATTGAGGGGGTGTGAGTGAGGAGGCCCAATGTTCGCCTTCTACCCTACTACTGGACCTATAAATATATGCACATAGGTCATTATAATAAGAGAATATTGTACAGATGAAGAAATAATCACTTCCTTTGAATTGATAGTCTGAGAAAATTTACACAAGAAGGCATATTATCTGAGATAGGCTTTGTTTTCATTCAGAAAATAAAGAACAAGATGTGCAAAGCAAAGGGACCAAAAATCACAACTCTTCTCCAACCTCCAAATTGATCATTTCCAATTTCCTCTCAAAGGGATAAAGCAGTTCTAACCTAAAATCCTAAGGAATGAAGTTACACATGTGAAAATACAACACACATCTGCTTCATGTTGTATACATCCATTTTGACACTGGCATATGTTTCAATGAAACCTACTTTTTTGTAAAATAACATCCAACTGTTAATAAGGAACTGTAGATTTAGATTCTGGTAAATCTGTCAAGTTGGTAGAAAACATACAGCATGTTCTCCAAGAACTATGTGTTTTAGAAATTGGAAATTTGTCAAATTCTAGTCTCAGTAAATAAGGAAAGGAAGGTCTTTGCCAAAATAAATGCATGACAGTATGTAGAGATGCACTGAAACATCCTCGTCTGAACACATCATTTTTACTGAAGCAATCTAAGTTGACAATGTTCTCAACTACTTCAAACAACAGGATGCCAGGAGCATCTCTCAGTTATGGGGCTAAATTAAAACATGTCAAGATGTCTTTTTACCAAATGCAGAAAATCACTTTAGGATTTGTACAGACAGCTCCATATAATCCTCTTCCCCTTTAATCTGTTGAAGTCAGTGGTTGGCACGGTGCACACTCACCCGGCCTTTCCTAGCCATAGTGGCAGCCTATGGTCAGGACTTTCCGTTGCTACCATGTGGTGCTCGGGTTGCACAACGGAATGAATGCACCACCCCCAGCTCCTGACCTGCAGTTTGCCAAATCTCCCTCCCTGTCCAAGGCAGAGTAGGTCTGAAGCCTTCCCTTTATTTAAAAATTCAAAAGTTCTGTTGTTTGTTTTCTTTGAAATATTCCATATACACCTTCAATAAATCCTTTTTAAGTAACATTTCAGGAAGGTATCCTACATGTATCTTGTTGATTCTTGTGGCCCTAGCACCCATCCACCTATTCCTATTTGTACCAGTTTAACAAGGCTTCTGAACTATCGATATTTAAAAACCCTCATAAAAATGTCTAATATTGACCTGTGTTTCCTGCATCACAATCAGCAGGCCATTTAATTTTCACCACTATCTTTTATAAGAAAAATAAAATCGATTGCCATCTACCAATGGCAACTCACAAAAACCCTGTGGAACAGAACAGAACTTTGAGGAAGCGACTGGCCCAGCCGTTCCCTCGGGGCCCTTTGTGGAATCAAAGGCCTCACTTTTGCTTCATTGGAGAGCACTTAGCCAGGGGCCACTTTAATCAACCAGGAAGGCATGGTTATTTACTTTTATTAAATCTCTTCAGGTAGCAGAGAAGATGACGATGGCTCAACAACAACAACAACAACAAGGCCTGCCTAAGATCCCATGCTGAGTGGTAAGTCCAGAAAGTCTTCATCAAGCTTTCGTGTCTTCCAACTCTTCTCAAAGGTTTTGCTTATATTTTCTCAATTGGAAGCTTCACATCTATTTTAGATGTTCTACGTATTTTAGCTTAAAGTGAGATCAGGGATTTATGCGTGATATTGTGGCAATCACTGTCTCTCATGAGACTTATACCTATCCTCCATAAATGCCCCAGTACTCACTGGGTTCATGGTAAATAAAATGTGCACATTCCAAGCTCCAATGTGCAAGCGTCTTCATAAAATCTATGGCTTAAAATGCATTTGTAAACTAATTTCATAAATATAAAACAGGCCCAAAGTGCTCAGGTTTCTACAGTGTTATAATAAATGAAGAAAATTACTTTATGCAACAAAATAGACACTTTCAGGTCAGCCCCCACCCCACCCGCATAAGATGTTTCTCCTTCTCCCACCAGATAACATCTCTAAGTCCAAAGGGAAAGTGTTCTTCTCAGGACACTGCCTTGCATCTCATGACGTTACTCTGTTTGCCTAAGGAGCTCTAATCGTGCAGGTTGAGATCCACTGCTAACTGAAACGGTGCTGGTACGAAGGCACTCGGGGGTCTGTGGAGATAGACTTGATTCCCATAAAGATTGCAGCCCAGGAAACCTATGGGGCAGTCCGGTGATATCATGTGGGGATGCTATAAGTGAAAAATCAACTTCATAACCACTAATAACAAGGACGAGATGAAGGTGTTTGAAAAATATCTACATGATTAAAACCCAAGATACTCTTTCTTGGCATACTCTTCGTCTAGGTCTCTGCACTTCTGTAAAGGGGATCCCTGTCTCTCTCGTTGGTTCATGAAGTGTTCTGCAGTCTTGATATGCACCCCACAAACCACAGGGTGCCTCACACTGTGTGCTCCTCTGCACTGTACTTGGAGTTTGAGGAACAAAAATCAGTCTGAAGGAGGAAAGGCCAGGTCTGTGGGGTGACCGAGATAAGTTTCCGCTGAAAATCTAACAGGAACACCTTCTTGAAGGTTGATGGGGGTCTTCTCCCCCTCTCAGATTGTTTGTATTTTGGCCTTTAGACTAATGTGATCTTTCCTCTTTTATATCTAAATCATTTTATTGGGGGCTCTTACAGCTCTGATAATGTGATCTTATCCTTACGACTGTAGTGCAATTTGTTCTTCATTGCTTTCTATGAGGTTTCCCCGCTGTGAAAGGCAGGGGAGTAGATGTAACAAAGGGCATAACTGATGCAAGTGTTTGTTACAAAAAATGTAAGGGAGGGGAGAGGCAATAGGGAGGGGTGGGGAGTTTGGAGTGAATTGACCATGGAGAGAGGCAATGCTCTAGGATGGATGTGATGGTGATTGTACAATGTCTCCTTAATATGATTGAACAATTGAACTATTCAATTCAATGATATGTAAATTAAGAGTTCCAATAAAACTGTTGGGGGGAAAAAAGAATGATCAAGTGTATTCTCCCAATTGGCAAAGAAAAAAAAATCCTTAGCACAACTTTTGCGGTCTTTCCCTCACCATTTGTTTCGATTTGCTTAAAAAGCCTTAAGGAGCCCAAGTTATTACCTAGGGTCCTTCAAGACAATGTATCCAGATTGCCCCACAGGGTCCTAAAAACCACTTGCCACAACCTGAGCTGACCTCTTTGCATAGAATTTAACTGGCCCAGGAGATTGGCTTGGAAGCTTTTGTTTTGCTTAAACTGTTTTTGTTGTTTTGTTTTTTAAAAAGATGTATGCTATTATAAAGATTCACACTCTCAGAAGCCCAAAGGTCAGTTCGACTCTGTCCTGTAAGGTCACGATGAGGCGGAATCAACTTGAAGGCAGTAGTGCATCAATGTGACTTGTTAGGTGGCACCAAGTCGGTTGAGACACATACCAACTCCAAGCCCAACAGAATGAAACCGTGCGTGGTCCTGCACCGACCTTACAACTGTTCCCGTGCTTGCGCCCAACACTGCAGTCCCTGTGTCCATCCACCTTCTTAAGGCCTTCCCCTTTGTCGCTGCCTCCACACACCCCTCCGCACTCCCAATTACCACTACTTCTGCAGGGACTGTTCCCTCCTGATAACGTGCCCAAAGGATGTGAGATGATTTCTCACCATCCTTGCTTCGAAGGAGCCCTCTGGCCATAGTTCTTCCAAGATAGGTCGGTTTGGCCTTTTAGCAGTTCACGGTACTTTCAATATTCTTGTCCAGCACCACAATTCAAATGCATCAATTCTTCTTCAGTCATTTGTATTCAATGTCCAATTTTCACATGCATATGAGGCCATAGAAAACACCATGGCTTTGGTCAGGTGTACCTTAGTCCTCAAGGCAACTTGATTTTCAACACTCTAAAGAGCTCTCGTGCCACAGACTTATCTAAAGTAAAATGTCTATTGATCTCATGGCTACTCCTCCCAGGAGTATTGATTAGGGTCCAAGCAAGACAAAAATCATTGACAAATTCAACCTTTTCTCCATTTATCATGATGCTATCTGTTGGTCCAGGTATGAGGACTTTGGTCTTCTTTACATTGAATTGTAATCCATATTGAACGCTGCAATCTATTATCTTGATTAGCAAGGACTTCAATTCCTGCTCACTTCCAGCAAGCAGATCGTGTCATCTGCATATCTCAGGTTTTAATATTGATGACAGGCTCTTCCCCATAAAATCCAGCTTCTCTGATGATTTGCTCAGCATATAGATTGAATAATATTGTGAGAGGGTACCCTGTCATACCCCTTGCCTAATTTTACACCATACAGTATTCCCTTGTTCTGTTCACACAATTGCCTCTTGATCTGTATACAATTTCCACAGGAGAAAAATGAAGTGTTCTGGAGTGTCCATGGCTATTCACAGATTGTTCTGGTTCACACAGTCGAGTGCCTTGGCTTAGAAAATAAACATCTTCCTGGTATTCTATGCTTTCAGCCAAGATTCATTAGACATCAGCAATGAGAGCCTTTGTTCCATAGCCTCTTCTGAATCTAGCCTGATTTTATGGCAGGTCCTTGTCAGTGTTCTGTTGCAACCATTGTTGGATGATCTTTAGCAAAATTTTACAGGTATGTGGTATCCATGGTATTCTTTCTGTTGAGCATTCTGTTGGATCACCTTTGTCTGGAATGGGTACAAATATAGATTTTGTCCAGTCAGTTGACCCAGTAGTTACCTTCCAAATTCCCTGTCATGGAGGAATAAGTGCTTCCAGTGCTTCATCAGATTCTTAAAATATTTCAATTGATATTCTTTCCATTCCTTTAACCTTGTTTAATGAGACTAAGACAAGTACTTTACTGAGAGGACTTGTCTGTAGCCCTCTCTTGATAGCAGAGACATGTTTAAAGACAATTTGTGGTGAATAAAGCCATGCATCCATTCATTGAAACTCTAGCAGCAATGCTTTTTTCGATTCACCCTGGTCTATGTGTTCCTGAACTAGAACTGCTCATTTTAGTCGAGTATGAATAATACTATTATTTCCATGCAAGAAACACTAAGGAGAAGGGGAAACCGTTTCATTATTGTCTCCCTCTATTTTCTTAAAATGATCTCACAAAGTCACTAGCATTATCAAGAGGATTGTGGTTTTTAAAAAAGGATAAAGACAATACCTTAAAGAAGTAATAGTTATTATAAGCAATATATCACTTTTCAAGCCTTGTGCAACGAGAATCATTCTTGAGTCATGAGTTATCCAAGATGTGCTAAAAACATTCATAGGAAAAGACATCTCTACATCATCACATGCCATCATAGCCATGCTCTGCCGCCCTTGTCCTTCCTTTCCGTCTCCCAAGTGTTACCACCGCCTCCCACTCCCTGCCAACTTCACTGCTCTGATGTGGCATCCAGTCACCAGCAGCCAGCTTCTTACAAAAATTGATGAACTTTTCATTGTTCATATCACTTGGCCTTTGGGCAGCATTTGACAGTGTTGACTATTTCTTCATTGAAGAAGCATTGTCTTCCAACAAATGTATTCTCCCAGATTTCCCCTTACTTCGCATGTTTTCTTTGCAGATTTATTGTTTTCTTTGCAGATTAATTGTCCTCTAACCACCATCAAGGGCGCTATTTTCCTTCAATAACTACTTGAAATACTATTAAGAGAAATAAAGGTTATTCATTTTCATAAATGTATAAATCTTTCAAAAGAAAGCAACACCTTCCCAACTGTCAGCTAATCCACAACTAACAATGCTTATTATAAATGACATATTTTTTCTTTATTGCTAAATATCTTGAAAAGGTAATTTCTATGCACCATCCACAAGTCACATCTCAGATCATTTCAATCTGATTTCAAATCCTACCAACCATATGAAAGGGCTGCTTCCAGGTCAACATGCATCACCTAATTGGATAAGTGGCTTCTCTTTGGTCTCTTGCCCATTTCACTCTGTAGTTTGGGGCATTTGATTGGCCTTCCATATTAGAAAGAGCTGTTCTTCTGAATTTGTTAGCAATACTCCATTCTATTTTCTTCAGCTTCCCTGACTTTTCTCTTGACCTCTCCACTGAGTGTTCTTTCTTAAAAAATGTGGATAATAGCGTGCTACCATCAGTACACTTCCTTTAGTCTCTGTTTTGTGTCCTCACTCTTATGGCTTCAACTATCACTGGGATCAACTATGCTAATGACTCATAAATGTATTTACCCTGTTGGCACAAATCCAGAGCTGCACACAAGTACCTCGACGTGAATATCCTATAAGCCCATTGCCATTAAGTCAAGTCTGACTCATAGACATTATAGAGGACAGAGCAGTCTACGGGGTTTCCAAGGCTATGCAAATCTTTCCACAGCAGACACATCGTTCTCGAGCAGAGAAGCTGGTGTTTCTAACGGCTGCCCTTTCCCTTCACTACAGAACTTCTAACCACTGTGCGTGGGACTCCTTGACTATCCTTGTGGTAGTTAGATTTGATGCCAGCTTGTTGATCAGGTGGTGAGGTGTCCTTGAGGGGTTTTTTAAATGAGAGAGAATGAGAATTTCTCTCTCTTGCTTTTTATCTTTCTCCTGGTTGGAGAAAGGGGTCCCTGTGTGGGCTCCAAGGGGTCCCTGTGTGGGCTACTGACACCGGGTCACTATACATCCTGTCATGCTCCAAATAAACTTGGACCTTAGAACTCTGCACCACCAGCCTGTGATCTCCCTGCTTCCCTATTCACCTTCCTGCATCTTTCTGCCCCATTAGGCTTTAGCTACATGGGTCTGAAGAAGCTTCTGGGGCTGGCATCTGATCCATGGACTAGAACTGGACTGGGCTGGAATGCTTTCTTGATATAAAAAATTACTTCTTGATATAAAGTTCTTTCCTATACATATATTTATGCCACTGTTTTTGCCCCTCTAAGCAACCAAGCCTAACACAATCCACCTTTCTCCCACTGAATGCATAGTGGCTTTAAAACTGCTGTCCTTATGATTAATAGCCCAAGGCATAACCCACTAAGCTCGTGAATATCTAACCTTTGCTGCCAACAAGTTGATTTTGACTCATAGCAACCCTATGGGACAGAGTAGAGCTTCTCCTTGTGGGTTACCAAGATTGTAATTCTTTTATGGGAGTAGAAAGTGCCTCTTTCTCACATAGAGTGGCAGGTGATTTCAAACTGCTGATCTTGTGTCTAGAAGGGCAATGAGTAACCCACTACACCACCAGGGCTCCTTGGAATATTCTACAGGAATCTCAAAAGCTTTCCACAAAAAAAATCTCTTCTTCTACTGTACCTATCTGCTTCAAGGGGATATCAATTATACACATAATTGACTATTGCTATAATAATTGAAAGTCCATGAAATATACCTGAAATGTATTCAAAGAAGATTATTCTCAATATAAAAATTATAGACATAGCAAGAATTTTAGAAATAAAGGTCAACCGCAAATGCTTTCAGGCTAAATAAAATTGGAATAATCAACAGCAAACCCATATGAACTGTTGTTATTGTCATTGAGTGCCTATAAGTTGATTCTGACTCAAAACAACTCTATGTACACCAGAACAAAACATAGTAGTTAACTGGTAGAATATTAAGGTAACACCAGCTGCTTCAGTAGACACACTCAGTAGCTTGGTGGATTAATATAATAAAAATGAATTGCTCACTCCTTTAATTGTAATGATGGAGAATGGGATGCTGATGCCCCACTCTTCTCCATTAAATCTTTCTGGAACCCAGGAAAGAAGGAAATAGGTCACATTTAACCAATCCTGGGCATAAAACTCAACTGGAAAACAAATAAAAAGGGAAATGGGATAATTTTTGTAGACTTTTCATTTTTAAAGACCAAACTCAGGCATGTGGGCTAACAGCAAAATAGACTGGAAAATGTAGTCTAGCTCTATGTATACGAGACAAAGAGTTCGGGGAACTGCAAATCATTCTCTGCCACAGTTGTGAAAATTCAATGAATGACCAACATTTAGCCTAATACAGTAGCTCACATGTTGGCTGCTGATTTTGGGGTTGCCATATATTTATTTGTTCACCTATTCTAGCTGGAATTTTCTGTAAGTTCAATTGGTCACCAAGTCATACAATTTTTCTTACAAATATCTCTTAAATTTAAAACTTTCTCCTGACTTATATTCCCTTAGCTTATTAGTTTTCAACACTAGTTTCACAAAAGGATCGCCTAAGGAGAAACCTAATACCCAGTTCAAAATCCAATCAATTGAATTAAGTATTTGATATATTAAAAATTTTTAGGTTTTCAGTGACATTTTAATAGGCAATAAAGGTTAAGAGCTGCTGTAGTAATCCAACTTTTTCCTTAACATACCTAGAGTGCTCTTAATAAAGCACTAATATAACCACATTTGTCTCAAGTAAAAATTATTTCTAAATCTCCACTGCAAAGTATACTCATCTGAATGGGTTGTTATGATGATCCAATCAGAGATGAGATGCTTACTTGTGTGTTGTGGTAGTTACATAATTTGGTGTCAATTTGGGACTTGAGAGGATTAAGAGTGAAGAGGTAGGGTTTAGTGTGTTAATGAGGTCACAGCCAATGAGGCCTCTGTATGGCCTTCCTCCAGAGGATGCTGGGAAAAGTCTGGTAGTTCCTCCTTGGAGACAGGAGAGACTCTCCCTCATTACTTCACTCCCTTGGAAACTCTCCACTGACAGGGCTGATTCCCTGGGAGACATCCCTGAGGAGAAGCCACATGAACATACCCTGATGCAACCCTGGGTGTTGGAGAAGGCACGTGGAGACCTCTGCCATGGCTGAGATGCTTCTACCACCACTGGATGCACAAAACTTTCCACCCACTGGCCTGTGATCCTCCTGCATTCAGTGTCATTGCATGTGTTTCATGAGTCTAAAGAGGACTTTATAGATTTGTATCAGACATATGGGCTAAGATTGGACTTATGAGCTTGGACTGGACTGAGTTGGGATGCTTTCTTAATGTAAAATTTCCCTTTATATAAAACTCTTTCTTATACACATATACATGTCTATTAATTTGTTTATCTAGTCTACTCAGACTAACACATGTCTTATAGCATCCTATTTTAATTCAATAATTAGACGAGTTTTAATATGCTTACATTGATAGATCCATACATATTATTTATTAGATGCATTAATGCATTTGTATAAATACACATATATGTATTAAAGTAAGTCATTTCTTTATTTTTAAAATGCTTAACTGATTCTTAGTTATCCAATGCAGTGGTTCCCAAAGCGATACGTATATACTTAAAGGGGTATGTAAGATGAATCACATTCAATGCTATGATATTGAACCTGCACTCGACTTGTGGGCAGGAGACAAGAACTGTAATTTAGTCATGATGAAAATATAACAGGAAATCATATCAATCTGGGGCCCAGGAGGACTATGGGCCCAATCTAAGAATGAACTAGCGATGAATTCACCTCACAGACAAGGTCAGTATGCAAACCTGGAGCCAGGTAAAGGGAAAGAATAATTTCCCTAAAAAGTTGAAAGCACAAATCAATCATTGAATAGGTTATTTCTTCAGTTTTTGCAACCCATGGTATCTGAAACACCTGACTCCTTAGCCCCCTTAGACCAAAGTAGGTCTGCAGAACATAGCACGAGAGAGGGAGAGAGGGACTATGTGAGAGGCAAGGCAAGAGACAACGAGTATACAGTGAAATAGAGGATAGCTCAAACTAGAGACCCCGGAGAAAAAGCAATGAGAAAGAGGCAATATTCCAAATGAGAATTCTAATAATTTTCCAATCTAAAAGAAACACATGCAACTTCGAGTTCAGGCAGACAAATTAGACTTAAACTGGATAAATAAGTCAAATATAGGAATAGACACAGCACAGAATAAAATCAAAGAGAAGTTCTTAAATGTAGCATGCATGAAGAACTGTGCTTCAAGGGGATATCAATTAGAGACATCATTGGCTATTTTTTAATAATTGAAAAGCAGTGGAATTCTACTTGAAATATACTGAAAGGATATTATCCTCAATATAAAATGACATATATATAGCAAGAATTTTAGAAATAAAGGTCAACTTAAGATATTTTCAGGCTAAATAAAACTGGGATCGTCACCAGGAAACCCATACTATTGCTGTTATTGTTGTTGAGTGCCTATGTATAAGTTGTTTCTGACTCATAGCGACTCTATGTACAACAGAAAAAAAGTACTCGCTTCTAAGTCATACTCACAATTGATCTTATGTTTGAGTCAGGCTTTACAGCCACAGGGTTGATTCATCTTGTCAATGAGCCCCTTCTTTGTCCTGCTCTCTACTTTACCAGCATGATACCCTTCTCCAGGGACTGTTCTCTCCTGACAACATGACCAAAGTACGTGAGACAGCCTTGCCATAACTTACTTCTAAGAAGCATTCTAGTTATACTTCTTCCAAGACAGATTTGTTGTTATGTAAGATAAGAAATAAACAATTAGTTAATCTACAAAGTAGTACAAATGGCTCAGTGCAACTCACTCCTGTGAGACAGTTGTGAGACACTGGCAGTCCTTCAAGTCTTGGGGGCTGCTGGGTAGTCCTCTGTAGAACCATTCAGGCTATCCGGGCACAGGTAGCAAACAGCAAAGCAGGCCACCAATAGTCAGCCAGGTGATGGGGTCTGACAGTTCACAGCTCAAGAGATGTACATTCCAGTAGTGTGGTGAAGGAGGTCTTGAAAGAACCTCAAGATACAGCGACACAGTCCACAGGTTAGGTGTCCCATGGGTAGTGTAGCTTTCAAATGGAGGCACATAACAAGCAAGGCAGCCACACACTGGTCCGATGATCAAAGAGCAAGAGAAGAGGTGAGGCTCGCCAAGCCATTTATCTCTCCACCCTTCAACTAATCTCACATGTTCATTGGCCATCGTGACACAAGCCTATCTATCACATTTGTTTTCTGGTAGTCCATGGTATTTTTAATATTCTTCACCAGCACCATAATTCAAATGCATTGATTCTCCAGCCATCTTCCTTATTCAATTTCCAATTTTCACATGTATGTGAGGCGATTGAAAATACCATTGCTTTTGTCTGGTGCACCTTAGTCTTCAAAGTAAGCTCCTTATTTTTCCACACTAAAGAGGTCTTGGCTTTCCCCAATGTACTGCATCCTTTGACTCTTGACTACTGCTTCCATGAGCATTGACGGTGAATCCAAATAAGACAAAATACTTGACAACTTCAACCTTTTCTTCCCTTATCATGATGTTACCTATTGGTCAAGTTGTGAGGATTTTTGTTTAATTTTACATTTAGTTGTAGTCCTTATTGAAGGCTGTAATATTTGACCTTTATCAATATATGCTTTAAAACCTCCTCACCTTCAGCAGGTATAGTTGTGCAATCTGCATATCAGTTCTCTCAAGAAACTGAACTAGGGATGCATATATGTGTATATATTTATAGAGAGAAATTTGTATCAAGAAAATGACTGTGTTAATCTGGGTACTTTAGAGAAACAAATCCACAGAAACTTATGTAAAATAGAGGGTTTTATATAAAGGTTAAGTGCACATGAAGAAAACACCCCAACCCAGTGTTGCCTAAGCCTACAAGTCCAACATTACCCCATATGTCCAATACCAATCCGCAAAGTCCTTCTCCATCTCACAAAACACACACTTATGATGCCGACTGCAGGAGGAAAGTCGAGTCAGTGAATGTGTAAGCATCTCAGCACTGGCAGGGGTCTCCACACGGCTGCTCCAGCACCCAGGGCTGCATTAGGGTAGGTCCATGTGGCTTCTCCTCAAGGATATCTTGCAGCAAGTGAGCCTTGCTAGCTGAAGCAATGAACTGACTAAGGCAGCTTCACCCTGGTCCGACCATCAGAAAGCAAGACACCCGAGAACTCAAAAGGCGAGGCTCACCGAACCATTTATCCTTCCACCCTTCAATTAACCCCACACGTGTTTATCAGCCAGGCTGGCACAATAAACTTTAACTATATCAATGGCTCAGGGAGATGTAGAAATAGGCCAATTCCATGGATCAGATCTTAAGCTGGAGGCTTCTCCTGACTTGCATAATTTCAGGAGCTGATGACCAAGGGTTAACAAAAAGGCCACAAGGTGGTATAGCACAAAAGTGGCTTCTAAAATTCTGATATTGTTCTGATTCTTAAGTTGACAGTGAGTACTCGGGTGTCATATTAGCATTATTTCTTCTGGTTTACATTCACATCAATGAGCTTCCTTTTTATGTATTCATTGTTAAATAAAAATATGCTTCTAGAGTCCAAGGCAGTGACATGGAAAATTGTAATCCCCTCTTGGAAATCTGCTCTTCGCCAGAGTCAGGCCTGATTGTTAGCACTGCCATGTGCAGAGGAGAGGGATGGTTGGCTTGCTTGATCACTCCTGTTGGTTTTGTTCTCCTACTCTTGTTATTCCTGTTCTTCTTCCTTTTGCAAGCCACTGCTCAGGGACAAGGAATTTCATTTTCCTTAACCTAGATCTCTGATTGAATGCTCCCTCCGTAACGATACCCCTGGCATCATTCTTAATCCATTTCCTCTGTGCATTGTTTTTCTTCGTTGCTATTATCAACTGACATAAAAGTATTCATTGATTATCTTTCTCCTCCGATAAAGTCAAACTCTAACAGAAATAATTTTGCTTTGTTAACTACTATGGCCTCAGCTAAGTAAAACCTGGAACATATTAGATCATCAATAAATTCTTTGTAATCAATTAAGAAATGATGAAATTTTCTTTGGGAGAAAGAGGAGACTGTCTTCTCCCATAAAGAATTACAGAAGTCATGCTGAGTCACCATCAACTCAATGGAAGTGAGTTGGATTTGGGGGTACATTCTCATGTAAGTCAAAGCAAGTTTTGTCCGTGGATTAAATTTGTACATTTAACATTCATAGGATTTCATGAGAAAAAAAAAACACTGATCACTCCTTATCCAAGTGGGAAATCTTACTAAAGATCTTTCAATGGAAGGTCTGTCAAACTCACCAAAAAAATCTTGACCGTGTTATCTTAGGTTTAAGAAAGAATGATGAGCAGGAAATACAGTGACATGACGGATATCTTAGACATCCAGGCAGAGCTCCCCACATCCCTTATCACTGTACAGGTTATATTTTGTTTGGAAGACATATGAGCAGTGGATATGAGTGCAGGCCATACTAAAACACAGAAACTATGAGACAGCTGTTCTCAACCTGTGAGTTGTGACCCCTTTGGGGCCCGAATGACCCTTGCTCAGGGGTCGGCTGAGTCATCACAGTAGCAACATGACAGTGATGAAGTAGCAACGAAAATAATATTATGGTTAGGGGTCACCACCACATGAGGAACTGTACTAAAGTGTTGCTGCATTAGGAAGGTTGAGAACCACTGCTATAAGGCGTAGCTCAAATCACATGACAACCACCTACTATCAGGAGGAGGTCATGCTTAGATTCCATCTTTTAAGTCTAGTGAAGACAATAAATTACAGATTTCAGCATAAATAATCTCTAGCATACCTAGAGGTATCTTTTGATGAAAAGCAATACACAGCGATCCCAGCAAAGCCATCACTTATCTCCAATCTTTCAGTTCATATTGCAGAAACTTACCAGGAATCAACCTTCCCCCAAAGCCTTCAAAGCCCAAGGAAAAGTGATACCCCTCTGTTCACCCTGTCCTTCTGAATAGTGGTACTCTATATATCACATAGATTCAGGATCTCGTGTTCAACAAATAGGCAATGCACACATTTATCAAACATTAAGATTTTAAAATATTGACCAAACATTAAGATACAAAAAGGATTTCAAAATTAGCAAAACATAGATACTGTAAACTCCACAATGCATTTAAGTTAGAAAACAATAACCAAAAAGTAATACTGAAAGTACTTATTAAGTAACTTAAAAACACCTACTCATTCTAAAAATCATAACCAAAAGAAATGATAACAGAGGAAAAGGGCATGAAGATCGCATCTAACCTCCTCTGGATAGACAAAGGAGGAGGATCCAAGTCCACATCTACCCATAACAAACCACATGATCCGTTACCTTATGAGTTTCAGCTCCACAATGGCCAATGCCAGACCACTCTGTTTACTGATGCCTCTGATGGCCATTTGTATGTGTCCTGTTTCATTTTTGGCAACTTACAACTTCCTAGGCTCATACTTCATGCATCCAATATTCTGATTATTAAGATCTTTGCAGCACCATTGGAGCCCTGTCCTATCAGCAAGTGACGGTCCTGAAAGTTTTGCCTCCTCCAAGTCATTGAAAGTGTCTCTACTTTGAAGAGGCATCTCTCTCCCCATCATCATTTTCAGTGTATTCCTACCATACAGCTCATCTTCCAGCACTCTATTAGACAATGTCCCACTTTTATCCATGGGTTCTCAGAGGTTAACCCTCAGAAGTGAATTTCCTATTCCTTCACCCTTGTCTGTTTTTAGTCTAGAAGCTCTTCTGAAATCTGCTCACCATGGTGACTGTACTGTTGTCTGAAATACCAGTGTCATCACTTCCAGCATCACAGACACACCAGCGCTGCTTGAGTGCAACAAACTGACAGAGGTGTGCTACTTTATTAACATCCCTAGTTAATTAAAATAAACATACCTAATTTTCAAAAGAGGAGCCTTGGTGATTCTGTGGGATAACCAGCTAACTGAAAATGTCAGTGGTTCAAATCCATCAACCACTCTTCAGGTAAAACTTAAATCAACTATGTCCATAAAGATTTATTTCTGAACAAATAGATTCTATCAGGTCTATGAGTCAGAATCAACTCAACAGCATTGGAATTTAAAAAGAAAGGGAGTAAAAAGTTAAAGACGGGGGCCCATGTTTGAAATGCAAAAATATAGCACAAATAGAAATAACTAGAGAACCAAATACTTCATGAGATTTGTTTTCTTGGTTTATAAGCTTAGGATAAAGGTTTCCTGGGACATTCCAGTAAATTAGCCTAATATTGTTTTTAGTTATTTTTTTTTACTTTATAGTTAGTATTTGAGATCTCAAAACCTTGAGATTAGCCTTCCAAGGTGTAAACATTAATCACTATAAACCTGGGAAGCAGCTGAAGAAAAGTCAGAAGTCACTAGAGCAACTGGAATGCTTGACTCATTGCCTGTGTGGCTGATGCTCTCTTTCCATGAGGCCAGAAAAAGTGGGAGAATTCTTATCAAAGGAGGATAAATGTGGAACAGAACTTTAATTTCTCCCAGAAAAATGATATAGTCATCTTAAAAAAACAACAAATATCTTAATCAATAAAGCATGTCTGCCTGGAGATTGTGCCCTTTTAAAGAATTATGTAATTGTGATAAATGGTATATGAGCCCCCAATAAAATGATTTACAAAAAAGAAAGAATTATGTATATGTGATCATACTAACATCAGCACAAAAGGTTAGATGAAAACTTGGGGTGGAGAGAGTTTCAATTAATTGTGGTTGTGCTTGTTAGGTTTTGTGCCAACTCAATTGGGCCAGGATTCTGAGTAGCCTGGAAGTTCCCCATGAGCTGACCTAAAGAGATGTAATCGCAGTCAATCAGTAATAAGATTATCAGGGCAGGATATAATATTCTTACTGAGGTCAGAGCCCAAATGTATTCAATTGAAAAGAAGTTTTCCTGGGGTTGTGGTCTGCTTCCTATATAGGGAGACCTTCTGGAAAAGCTTGCTTGCATTTTGCTGTGTCTGGATCCTGCATCTGACTCAAGCTCCAGATTATTGTGCTTGAGCCAATGAACTGTTTATCTCAGGAGTCATCTGAGCTACCTCTGACCTGAAGAACATGGATTCATCTGCCACTCCAATCAGAGCCTAACCTGCTGACCTGGGACTCATACACCTCTGCAGCCACAAGCCTGTAATCTTCCTGCTGATCTTTTGTTCACCAGTCTCCACAACTACTCAAGACAGAAGTCTCTAGCTTAATATCTGCCGTAGGGACTTGAAACCTGCCTGGACTTGAACGTGCCCACTTCTACAACTGTGTGAGCCATTTTATTCATATAAACATATCACAGGTTTTGCTTCTCTATTGTAGCTCCTTAAGCTAGCGTTAGATAGTTTGGAAAGGATATCAAGAATGCGCAGCGTGAAAAATGTACCAAATGTCACTGAATAGCACATGTTCAGCTGGCGTATGCTTTGTTGTATATGTTTTCACTATAAAAACAAATAGAAATGAAAAATAATCAAAAGGAATTTAAAAAAACAATACTGCGTTGTAGAAATCTACAGAAATGAAATATTTAAACAGATGAAATGAAGTAGACTTTCAGAAAAAATTAAGGCATATTTAAATAGACCCTGGTAATACACAAATCTAAATTGTTCTGAAGGATGAAAGAAATTAAAGTAGTGCCTGATAACAAAAACACCACCCTTATAAGGATCCACAAAATAAATTTATGTAATTATTACCTAACCTACTTCAGAACAACAATAACAATGAAGTTTCCATTTTGGTTTATAGGATCAGTACAGCATCAATTCCAATATCTGACAAATATTTATCTATACAAAATAGCTGCAGATGAATTTCACTTATGAATATTGATATAGAAACTTAAATAAAATATTAGTATATAGAATCCAACAGCATATTAAAAATAATACATAATGATAAAATATGGTTAATCCCCATAGTTCAAGATGGCTTATATGAGGAAATATATTTATTTAATCCACAACATTTATAAAGCATAATATTAATGTAGTAATTTTGAGAGTGGCACAGGAACTTGTCTCATTCTGTTGTACATGAGCTTGATATGAGTCAGAACCAACAAAATAACAACTAACAATGAGGCCAATGAAAGAGCTCATGAGAAAAATTTTTTTTTGTCTATATGATATATACTGAGTTTTGATAAAGCATGATGAAAAACTTGGACACAGATATGAAGGATGAATTCGCAACATGATTGTAATTAATGTCACTTATTTATGCATGTAAAATTATTACATATTTTAAATATATAAAAATATTTCTTTTAAAAGCCATAAAATAGAATTCTTTTTAAAACTTTCTTTAAATCAACTTTCCTTACTATGATTTTTATCTTTAAATCTCTCTTTTATACAGACAGTCAGAGATCCATTTCAACACTTTCCCTCCCTTCCAAAATGATAGGTTAATAATGTTTAATACATATCCATGTTAAAATAAAATAGAATATATATTTTAAAAGTCAGTGATTGTTCTGAATGAAGAATCATTGTAAAGTTTCGCACTAAACCTAAAAACAAGAAAAGAAATGTCATTATTTCCATTACTATTATATAGTATGTTGAAGGTATTATTCAATTAACATGGACAAGAAGAAGCATTCAGGAATCAATGATTCAAATAGATGAAGTAAAACTATATTTTTTTAGTTGATATCATTTATTTCTACGAATCTCAAAATAATCAATGAAAAACTTCACCAAACAATAAGATAATTTCATCAAGTTGTAACTTATTAAATTAGCTTCAAAAACAAATTGATACCTATATTTTCAAAGATAGTGAGAAGATGCAAAGGGTGGAAGACTGATTTTTAATCACAGGCATTGGGAGGAAACAAAACACCCAGACAAAACAAAAATATTTAAATCTCAACAACTTAAAGAAAGCATCTATCCCTAAGTTTAAATGTAACACGATACCAATAGAAATGACATCATTTTTTTCCTGAAGCCAAACAAGTTGATGGTACTGTTTATTTCACTTAAAACAAATGAACAGCAAGAACAAAAACCTACCAGGTTCGTGTCCTAAAGGCTCAACATGCTGCTTGATTAGAACTCATAATGGGCGAAAATGAAGTAATTTGAGTAGCAGTTACATAACCATCAGCAAAAATTTATCAAATGTATTTAAATCCCTGAGTTTACAATAATACTAAAAATGCAACTTAAAAAAATCACTGGTAGGTGATGGTACAAATTCACTATTTGGAAAACGAACACTAAAGGAATGGAGTCAAACTATTATTCTGTCTTAACTTGATTTCAGGTGACCACGTACCTACGACAGCACGGGTGTGCTCAGCATACTATTTTTAAAAAGGCAAGAGGGAGAAATGCTAAAATGAGAGCCCCAGATAAAAATGCCCAATGAGCACTAAAACAGCACACACACAAGAGCCACCTGGATACGGTCTATCTACCAATGAAGCACCTATGACGTAGTCTTACTAAAATTATGGAGTATAAATTTAGTCAAGACTGTCCGGCTAACATTAAATATGTACAGACTCGGAACCCGGCTGTAGAGTCCCTGTGAGTCAGTGGACGGGACCATGGAGGAGAGAGTATCATTAAACTATCTTCTTTCTGAAACTTACACTCTGATTGTCTTTCTCCGCTCTAGCTAACGGTGACTACACAAAAGCTAGCACAAAGCACACTGAAAAATAAGAAAAGTCCCAGCAATTGTACAATAAAGGTTAGTGCTTGCCGCAGGCCCTATTCATGTGCCCCAGATTTCCATCAAATAGCCCCATGAAAGCAAACGCCTGCCTGGGGTCTTCCTGTTCAGTTTCCTGCACCCATTAACCCAGTCTATTCCAGTGCTCACTCTAACCATAATTCCTATGGGCATTTTAATTACAATATTTTTCTCCATATTTTTCAACATCTAAATGGTATCCAAACGTTTCATCTATCCATCTTATATTATCAAACGTTCGATCTGTCCCTCTTCCAGAAATACTGGTAGAGCTTTAAGAAATAAGGGAAGTAAAATTAAAATGGGAAGGGTATATTTCCGTTGACTATACCATTCGTGTGGGTGCTTCACATCTTTTGGTGACTCAATGCCTCCTTGTGAGGACTAGTCCCCAAATGTCCAGGGACAGTCCCCGCCGTGGGTATTTTATTGGGCATGTGCTCTCTCTGACGATTAGTAAGGCAGCTTCTCAAACAGCATGACAACTATACTAGCCCTGTTGGCTCCTCCTGGCTGTATTATAGGCAAGTCTATAAAAACAAAGTAAAAAAATAAGTTTCTTTTTTTTCCATGTAATCTAAGAAATTGTAAACGGGATCCTAAAATTCTTTTATTCCCTTGGCTTATTGTTGTGCCTAAAGACTTTTCTAACTGTGTGTTGTCCTGACATTGGGCCTCAAGCTAGCTCTTTGTCAGAGCTACCATATCAGAAGGATGAATTCTGAGAAAAATGATAACAGAGATACCAGGTTTCACTCCGTGCTACCTGCTCTAAACATCTTCCTACCTTTTCTCATCATTTAGTCGTGTATTCCCAAAAAGGATTCCCCCAAAATTTTATAAATCGCTATAAAAATTATTTCTATAGAGAACTTTTTTTGCTTTACTTGCTATGGAAAGGACAAATATAAGGAACCACCTATTAAAAATGATGAGGGTGCTGCACAAGTTCACCATGAGTTGGCGCTAACCCAATTAACAGCAATCCTGAAAATCATCAGAGTTGTCCGTTTGTCTTGAGTACACTTTTTAAGGAATGACTTGACAGCAAACAGCCTCTTTGTCCAAGTGAATTAGCAATGCTCTCTTTAACCCAATGTTTGCCATCGGGTTCCATTCAAAACATTTGACAATTGATAAGGTCTGAGCATACAACATGGATCCTGGTGTCCAAAGCTGAAGTCAAAATCAGAAACCTGATTGTGAGGTTGCCTGGCTCCTGGTCTAGTTGAAATAGCTCGAGGGGGACTGGGAGAGGGCTATGGAATGACTGCTGCTGTTAGGTGCCTTCAAGATGGTCTAATTCATAGCAATTCACAATTGTTATTGCTTGAGCCCAGTGTTACTCCCACTGGGTCAATCTATGTTGTCAAGGGCCTCCCTCTGTTACAGTTCCCTTCCGCTTTAACAAGCATGATGTCTTTCCCCGGGGATAGGTCTCTCCTGATCATATATCCCAAGTACTGGAATGTGAGGTTAAATGTCACCATCTTTGCCTCTAAGGAGCATTCTGGCTGTACTTCTTCCAAGATAGATCTGTTTGGGTTGGTTTTTTTTTACCATTCATGGTACTTTCAATATTCTTCACCAACATTGTAGTGCAAATGCATCAATGTCTCTGCCATCTCCCTTATTCCATGTCCAGCTTTTGTTTGCATGTGAGTCGATTTAAAATGTAACAGTAGTCACAAAAATAGTCTCATGTTTCACACCTGGTACAGCTGTATGATCTTAGTGCATATCAATCCCGTGATTGAACCATCAGTGAATTTGGAAAGGAGGGACCAGTCTATGATGCCAGCTCTTCTTTTGCTAAGAAAATATTCTTAAAAGACAAAAGGTGAAGTTCTATTATTTGCAACTATCATTGCCGCAAAAGGAAACTTAAGACTAAACATGTCAGAGGGCAATCTTAGTGAAATAAATCTACCTTTATGAAACCCAACAACTTTGATTTTCATTTGTTGAAAATGTTTATGAAAAAGATTTCATCACCAGCCTACATCTCTTTACAATGAAACTTCAATAGCTTGTAAGAGTCCAGCTTAAAATCTGCTCAGGAGCCTTCACAATACCTGGGCAAGAAATTTGAACAGGTCAATAACCAGAGATGAATTCATTTTACACCCAGGACAGTAACATTTAGCATGGTTTGTTGATGAAATAACAAACATATCCTAACTTTCATTACTTTGTGTTTAAATGTAAACTGTAAAGCTAAGGATTTGTATCCCTTTCCTCTCAAACAACAGATGTTTATCCATTTGTATTTTTTGCTGATTCTTTGTAATGCATAGTCAAAGACTTTCACAGTACAACAGCAAAACTGCTAGTTTTACAGACTTGCCCTTTTATTCAAATGAATTCCTGATAATGTATGATCAATCGTTTTGCTGGGGGAAATAAATACCATATTAACGGAGAGTCTTCAAAACAGAATGTAGTGACTGGTTGCTGCTGGTGCTGGTGCTATGAGTCCGTTTGGACTCATAGGGATCCCATGTACGACAAACCCGGCTGGCTCCCGCACTGGCCTCACAGTGTTCTTAGGTTGGCACCCATCGGTACAGCCACTGTGTCAGTCCATCTTGTTGAGGACCTTCCTCTTTGTCGATGCCCCTCCACGGTAGTAAGCATGATGCCCTTCTCAAGGGACTGGTCTCTCCTGACAACATGCCCAAACTATGTGACATGAAGTCTTGCTGTCCTTGCTTCTGAGCATTCTGGCTAGACGTCCGAGGCAGAGTTGTTTGTTCTTGTGGCAGTCCAGAGTACGCTCCGTATTCTTCCCCAGCACTATAAAGCCAACGCATAGATTCTTCTTCATCATGCAGTGTCCATCGTTCACATGCACACGAGGCAACGGGGCCCACCATGGCTGGGTGCATGCACACCTACGTTCTCAAAGAAACAGCCTTGGCTCTCGGCGTGCTAAAGAGGGCTTTTGCAACAGATTTACCCAACACGATGTATCATTTGATCTCTTCACTGGTGTTTCTCGGAGCATTGATTATGAATCCAATTAAGACAAAATTCTTGACAACTTCCATCTTTTTTCCATTTACCATGATGTTACCTATTGGCCCAGTTGTGAAGATTAAAATGTTGCTGAAGATCATCTAACGGATGCAGCAATACATTGAGAGGAAGTTGCCGGAGGTTCCAGTGACACTCTAAAAAGGATGGAGAAGAGGATTGACATTGCTGATGTCGGAGGGAGCTTTGCTGAAAGCAGGGAATAGCAGAAAGATGTTTCCTTGTGTTTTATTGACCATGCAGAGGCATTCAACTGTGTGGGCCATAACACACTATGTATAAGCCCGTTCCAGATGCAAGAATTTCTACCACAGTCACCTGGTAAGGTCTTCACAGGCTGAGTACCCAGCCCACCTAATGTCTCTAAGACCTCACTCATCAAATACTTTACAAAAGAAATCGAGGCTTAGTTGTTGGTTGTTTTTGTGTGTGTGCGTGTGTTTTTAATGATTGAATTTGCTTGTGTAGTAAGAGCTATGAATTCCGTACCATAAAGTTTATTGGAATATAATGTAAATGCCATTCAGTGGGATATTCTTCAAAGGAAGAATTTGCTGGGAGCAGGAAATATGTTAAATGCTGGGAAATTAAGAATGAAAAGAGAATTATTAATGTCCAGTTTATCGTGTGATTAATATTTCCTGCCTTGCTTTAGCAACATCTAAAAGAAGTCTGCCAGTGAACTTGTTATAGTGCTTCCGGGCTCTGTCTTTGATATTCTTAATCAGTTTCTGTTGGCTCTTATATCTCACTCTAGATTGCACTGATGTAACCCTTCTTTGTATTTCAGAACCTTGTTCCTGTTTAAATAAATGATCTATCTGTGTGTATAGTGCTGTGGTAGTTACATCATCTGTTGCCAATTTGACAGCGACTTAAGAGTGAAAGGTGGGGTTTAGCCTGTGAATCAGGTCGGAGCTTGATGACCGCATTTGGAGGTGCTAAGGGGATAAATAGCTCATTGGGGGTGGGACGCAGGCTCTCTCCCAGGGAGACTTTGTGCTGACAAGACATATGGGGCTATGCTGATGGCAGCCAGAGCATTGGAACTGGAGACGCCACATGGAGTCCCCTGCCAATGCTGCGATGCTTACACCGCCACTGGATCCACAAGACTTCCCACCCACTGGCCTGTGATCTTTCTGCATTTGGCGTCATTGCATATTTTTCGTGAATCTGAAAAAGACTTTTTAGATTGGTATTGGACATATGGGCTAATAACTGACTTATGGACTTGATTGGGACTGGGTTGGGATACTTTCTTAATGTACAATTACTCTTTAAATAAAACTCTCTCTTATACACATATGAGTGTCTATGAATTAGCTTCTCTAGTTAACCCAGATTAACACAAGTGGCTTTATATTTAATATAGAGTGCAAATATCACAATTTTCCAGATGCTGAACCAGTTGTCTCACACATCAAATATTTTAATAAACTAAAACAACAACCAGCTCACTGTCATCAAGTCAGTTCCCAACTCAGCGACCAGTTACCCTAAAAGACAGGTATTTTGTCTCTCACTTTAAAGATGTGTAAAATAAAGCTCCCAGATACTAGCCAGGATTCACATTAAGATCCATTTAACTTCCAAAGCCTTCAGTCTACCTCACTTAGCCACTGTAGTATTGAATTTTTATCAATAACATTCTAAAAAAATATGCTTCGATTCCCTGTGCCTCCAGATCCCCACTGCACCGCTGTACATCCTCTGGTACAACCAGGTCCGCAAGGCAAGGTAGGATTGGGGTCATGATGATTGGGAGGGGAGGAAGCGTTCAGGAACTAGAGGAAGGTTTTGAGTTTCATTGTTGTTACACTGAACCCTGTGTGGCCCATCTCCTCCTCACTACCCCTCTGGAAGGGGTGTTCAGCTGTCTACAGGTGGGCATTGGGTCCCCATCATGCACTCCCCCTCTTTCATGGTGATGTGATTCTCACCACCACCCCACCTTTGATGTTGGAGACCTGGTCTCCTCTGTCCTTCATGGTCACCTATGTTGGTGTGCTGCTTCCGTGTGGGCTCAGTTGCTTCTGGGCTAGATGGCCGCTTGTTTGCTTTCAAGCCTTTAAGTCCCCAGACGCTATATCTCTCAGTAGCTGGGCACCATCCGCCTTCTTCACCACACTTGCTTATGCACACTTTCGTCTTCAGCCATTATGTGAGGAAGGTGATCACACAATGATTGTTTTTGTTCCTTTGTATCTGCTACATGGTCCATTCAACACCTTGTGTTCGCTTAGGCCGTGTGCTTCTTCTCTGTGGGCTTTGTTGCTTCTGAGCTAGATGGCTGCTTATTTGCCTTCAAGCCTTTAAGACCCCAGACGCTATATCTTTTTTTGATAGCCGGGCACCATCAGCTTTCTTCACCACATTTGCTTACACACACGGCTGTCTTCAGTGATCATGTCGGGAAGATGGGTATCCTGCAATCTAGGACAGACGAACCCTTCAACACCAGCGGTGGGAGAGGCGACACCAGGAGGGAAGGGCATGTAGAAAGGGAGAACCGATCTCGGAGATCTATGTGTAACCTCCTCTCTGGGAGATGGTCAAGGGGGAGGCGGGTGAGGGGAGATGCCGGGGAGTATAAGATAAGATATAATAATTATTTATAAACTATCAAGGGACCAGGGGTGGGATCGGGGAGGGAGGGGGATGGGGGAAAAAAAAGGGAAACTGAGCTGATTCCAGGAACCCAAGTGGAAGGTGAATTATGAGAGTGACGAGTGCAACAAATGTATTAGGGTGATTTGCTCATTTGATGTATGCACAGATTGTGATAAGAGCCTTATAAGCCCCAATAAAAAGATTTTAAAAAAAAAAGAAAATGATTAGGGCAAAGAATGTACGGATGTGCTTTATACAATTGATGTATGTATATGTATGGATTGTGATAAGAGTTGTATGAGCCCCTAATAAAATGTAAAAAAATAAATTAATTAATTAATTTAAAAATATATGCTTCTTGTAATAATGATTTGTTATTAATTGCTGTAGGACTGAATACATTTTATAGCTCTACTCTGAATATACATGATTTAATTAATTTGAACCATTACTATTTAGTGTTTTTCCCTACATTCAGTTATTCTCCCCTACATTTGTGTGTGTGTGTGTCTGCCTATGTATGTGTGCGTATGTATGTCCCTGTGTGTATCTCTGTGTGTGTGTCTGTGTCTGCCTGTGTGTGTCTCTGTATCTGCCTGTGTATCTGTGTGTGTGTCCCTGTGTGTGTGTCTACCTGTATGTGTGTATCTGTGTCCCTGTGTGTATCTGTGTGTGTCTGTCTGTGTGTGTGTATCTGTGTCTGCCTGTGTGTATCTGTGTGTGTGTGTCCCTGTGTGTATCTGTGTGTGTGTATCTGTGTGTATCTGTGTGTATATCTGCCTGTGTGTGTGTATCTGTGTGTATCTCTGTGTGTGTCCCTGTGTGTATCTGTGTCTATGTCTGCCTGTGTGTGTGTATCTGTGTGTGTGTGCATAGACTAAAACTTAGTAAGTAATTTCTTGAAACAACTTCCTCTAAAACAAACCTTGAGATGAAATTTGTGTGCTGGTGATTTATTAAGTATTTGTCTCCCAGAGCACCCAGTAAGGGAATTAGGTAATTAGAATGAAGAAAAGAAGCCAAGCAAAGGTGTGATTTCCGTTTTTTAAGAAACATCTTTTGTATCATGACATTTAAATAAAAAGTCATTGAAAGGTTTTCATATTAAAAAACCATTATTTGATGATTGCCAAGGGTGGCAGGAGAGAGTAATTAAAATCATGAACTAGAGGATACATGCATATGAACAGAGGAATTAGAAATTAATATTAAATATATATAAATTTTATGGAAACTCAAAATAAGAATGCATAATGTGATGTCTAAAATTCAGCCTCAGGTTCACCTTCAGTCTCAGCCTCTGGAGCAAGAAGCTCTAGTGTAGAAATTACCCATCAGTGTAATTTCTAGAGGAACAGGAACTAGTTGTTCATCAGTCATTGGCTAAAGGCCACGCCGGTGTGCAAACTCCCAGGCACTTCCAATTTTGCCTGAGCTGTTATGCTGTTGAAATAGCTCTCCTAGCCAGGAGCGCGTCTCCAAACAATCCACTAAACCACTGGAAGGAAAACTCCACACAGAGAGGCAAGGGACAGATTTGGGAAAAACACAAATAACTCATAAAATGATCATGGAAATTCAAATGATAAAGCAAGCAAGTCTCACATGTGACATTCAGACTACAGGAATTAAGTTTAAGATGTTGATTAGAAATACCCACAACTGTGCTCATTACAGATGATCTTTTTATTAAGCATATGCTCACTTAAAAATGACACTTGTCTGAAACAGCTGTGAGGGTGCTACCATAAAAGGCACATGTAAAGCATGAATGTTAAGGATTAAGAATAGAATTTCCTTACACCAGCGCTTCTCAGCCTGTAGGTCGTGACCCCTTTGGGGGTCAAATGACCCTTTCATAGGGGTCAGCCAATTCAAAACAGTAGCAAAATTACAGTGATAACGTGGCAATGAAAATAATTTTATGGTTGGGAGGTCACCACAACATGAGGAACTGTATTAAAAGGTCGTGGCATGAGGAAGGTTGAGAACCACTGCCTTAGACCATATACCTATTGAAAAATGCCAACTTAGAAAATACCTAGGCTCGTGCATTGTTTGTTTCCCATTTGCCATGAAGTCATTTTTGACTCTTGGAAACCCCGTGTGTGTCAGAATAGCTTAACTAGTTTTTTTGTTTGTTTGTTTTGAGCTTTTAATCCTTTTTTAAAAAAATCATTTTATTGGGGGCTCGTACAACTCTTATTACAATCCGTACATATGAGCTTGGATCTTAACATTGTTATTTTGCTATTTAAAGCTCTGTATGAGACCAAATTTAGAACAGCACCTGGAGAGATTATATAGAGTGCTCTATGTTAATACTGTAGGAACAATTCAGAAAAGAAGATGGATTGCACAACCTGAAGAATGTAATTCATAGAACTAAATTTTACGTAAAGAAATTGTTGCGTCGTTGTATATGTTGCTCTGTATGTTCTCAATAAAATCAAACTAAATTATATTTTTAAATATTCTTAAAGGAATGTTACTTATGAATTCTGAGCATTAGAAATGCTTCAGATAAGAATGCATAATCCCATTAGAGTTCAAAGAGATGGTTACTGTTGGTATATATGTGACAAATCAGACCGTGCTGGTCTATGGATTATGTACTAATCTCCTGTGGATGGAGCAACACCCCAACACCCCCAGGAATATAACAAAGTGTGACTTGGAAGGAAACTTTAGTCCAATTTACCTAATTCTTTTTAATGGGTATATATGAAAGCTCTGCATGAAATGTCACTGTAAATATTGAACAAGACACAAATATAAACTAAGATATACACAGTGTAGCATAGTGGTTAAGAATACAGCCTTCAGAACTACACAAGCCGGATGGGAGTCATATTAATGGTATGAGCTGTTTTTTAACCTCCAAGCTTCAGGTTCTTCACCCATGAAGTAGATTAGGGATGATATGATCAGACAACTTGAATCAAGCGGTTGTCAAAATCTCAGGAATCAATATAAATAATATTTGAAAGCAAATTTTAAAGAAATCAACATAAAGGCCAAAAATTGCGATTTAAAGAAGTGACAGAATTTTAAATAAACTCAGTATCAGTATTTTTTTTTCTTTTGCCTTTGACTTCATTTATTGTGCCAACCTGGCCAATAACCACATGTGGGATTAATTGAAGGGCAGAGGGATAAATGGCTCAGTGAGCCTAGCTTTTCTAGTTCTTGGGTCTCTTGCTTTCGGATGGTCGCAGTAGGGTGCAGCTGCCTTAGCAGTTCCTTGCTTCAGCTGGCAAGGTTAACTTCCTGCAAGACATTCCCAAGGTGAAGCCACATGGACCTACTCTGATGCATCCCTGGGTGCTAGAAAACCAGTGTGGAGACCCCTGCCAGAGCTGAGATGTTTACACATTCCCTTTCTCGGCTTTCCTCCTGCAGTCGGCATCATTGGGTGTGTTTTGTGAGATGGAGGAGGACTTTGTAGATTGGTGTTGGACATATGGGTTAATGTTGGACTTGTGGGCTTGGGCAGCACTGGGTTGGGATGTTTTCTGAATGCACACTTACCCTTTATATAAAACTCTCTCTTATACATGAGTTTCGGTGGATTTGTTTCTCTAAAGTACCCAGACTAATAAAGCCTCCGAGATAGTTCTGCAGAACACTGGCTAATTCTACTTGCTGTGTAGATGGTTATGGAAATGAAATTGGATGCTATATAATCATAGCAAACACTTTCTACCACACACAAATCTAGATTCCATTCTATGCACTTGAGATGTTTCACATAAGAATATAAAGATATTAGTCCCTGTAGAGCTTACACAGTAAAATACAGGCAAAAATAAAAGGTATAATAAAATATATATTGAAATTGTTATAAGTTGAGCCAAAAGTATGAAAAGGGTTAGATATCTTGGTGGATTGTGAGGAATTTAAATTTTAAATGTTGGTCAAAGTAGACTTCATTGAAAAGGTGACTCTTGAACAAAAATCTTGAACGAGATGAAAGAATGAGCAGAGAATTTGGAGATGTATATTGCAGAAGCACATATCTCTCATTCAGAAATAAGCTTCAAGAGACAGCAAGAATGTCACTTGATTGTCACATAGAATCTTGTAAATCATTATAAGCTCTTTGACTTTTACTTGAAGGAAATCAGGTGGCCCTGAGATAATTTTTTTAAGACTCACATGATCTAATTTATAGAAAAAGGCAATATTGACTGTGTTGTTTAGGAATGGTTGGAGGGTCATAACAATTATCGGTTGTCAGAACTATTACTCATCTGGATATGTTTTAAGGTAAAGCCATTGCTTCCTGGAGTATAATGTTTTTGAAGTATAAAGGACAAGAGTGGAGGAATTCCCCCAAATATTTGATCTGGACAACTGAAAAAACAGTGCTGCAATTTTCTGAGATAAGAATAAGAATGGAAGGCATTTTTAAAAATAGACCAGAAATTCAGTCTTGAATATATAACTTTGAGACATCTATTAGCCATAGAAATAAATATAAGTCAGCAGCGTGTCTGATGCTTAGAAAACAGACTTTAGCAGGGGAGTCAAACCGTTTGCATAACTTTCAAGTCATGAGATATATGAAATCATCACAAAAACCAAATGTCAATCAAGAAAATGTCACCTAGGAGTACTGGAGAGTTAATAACAAAACATTTAAAGTTGAAAGACTGTAAACATCAAGTATTTGTGGAGATGTAAAACAATTAGAACTCTCTGACATGGTGGTGGGACTACAAACTGCCATAACGTTGGAAAACTGTCCTATAATACGAAAGAAATGAAGCATGCATGTAATATATGACCCTCTATATCCGCTCCAGGGTAATCAAATACTCCAGCATAATCCAATTACACTCCGAAGAAACAAATCCTATGCCTACCAAAAGGCATAAATAACAATAGCAGCTTTATTTGCAAAAGGCAAAAGTGGAAAACATCCCAAATGCTCATCAACTCAATAACTGTTCATAAATCAGGTGTAGTCATTGCTACCTAACAATGCAAAAGAATTAAATACTGATTCATGGATTAAAAAATTGATAAATCTCATAGACATAATGTTGATGTCAGACAAAAAAGAATAATATCATGTGGTGTGACATAAAAATGAGGTGTTCCATACTATTCCATTTGCATTAGATCTCTTTTTGACAGTGGTAAGAATAAAGGCTACGCTTTGTGTTCATGTCTGAGAGGAAGCACCAGGGAACCTTCCAGATTGTTTCAAGTGTTCTATCTCTGAATGTGGGTAATGTTTACATTGCTAGGAACACACATAAAACTGTATGTATACTTTATGTTTCTCCTCTATTAAGAAAACAAAACAAACAAAATCGCTGAGAAGAGGCAGACTCATCAAGAGACTCGAAGAATTATTAGTGAAGTCTCAAGAAACGAGTGTGTGTTGTACTAGAAAGCAGTTAAAGTGGAACAAAGGCGAGGGAGCCGTCACTGTCAAGTGTTGTGGATTCAGATAAGGGCTGGAAATTGGGCAATAGATTCCGCAATATGGAGGTCATCAAGAACGTTGACAACAGTAGTTTGGTAGAATGATGAAGACAAAGCTGGGCGCTATAACTGTTGGTGGAGATTAGGAGGAGGCTGAATGAACAAATCTGTCTTCGAAGAAGTACAGCCAGAATGCTCCTGAGAAGCCAGAATAGAGACCATTCCTCGAATGTGCTTTAGATTTGCTATCGGGAAGGACTGCTTCCTGGAGAAGGATGTCATGTTTGGTATAGTGAGTGAAAAATAAAACACACACACAAACACAAAACAGCCATCAGTGAGATGGACTGATGTGTTTGTTGCAAAATTGGGCTCAAATAGAGCATTTGTGAGACTAGTGCAGGTCCAGGCAGCGTTCCATTCTCTCACAAGGAGTCAACAACAGGAACGGAAATTGGAAGTTATAAAGAAAAGCAACTGTTGAGTTTTGCTGCCCAGAGTAAACAAGAATGAGGGTAACAAGGGCTGTGGCTATTTCTTGAAAGAATGGAATCAAAGGGAATGTGGATTGTTTCTTTTCTTACTTGTTTTTACGTCAGGGAAAAGAAATACATTCTGTCATTGATGGTTTGAGAAAGACGAGGAAAATGCCTGTAGTTATGCCCATAAGAAAGTGAGAGGAGCTAGAATCAAAAACACAAATCGAGAAGCTTCCGTCAGGAGCAGGGACGCTGCCCTCGCGGGGAGGTCTGAAGATAAGGCAGCAGAAACAGCTGTGGGTAGGCGAGAACACGCGCTCAGCAGGGTGGGGTCTGGAATGTTCTCTTCAGATTGCTTCCATTTTCCTAGGAAGTAGGAAGAAGGTGTGAAGCTGAGAAGACATGGAAAGCTTTAGGGGAGAAACTGTATGAAGTACCACTGTTAGCTAGATAAAACTGAGCCAGTGGGGAAAGGGTGACAAAAGGAATCTTGAAGCAAAATGGAGGTGGTGGCAGACTGGCCCATGCCTCCCTGCACCTAGGAAAGGGAAAGGTAGACAAGACACCTGATCCCTTCAGAACCAGGGGTGTGAGTGGGGATCCTGGGAGTGTAGAGGGTGAGTGGGTTGGAAAGGGGGAACCAATTACAAGGATCTACATGTGACCTCCTCCCTGAAGGATGGACAACAGAGAAGTGGGTAAACGGAGACGTCAGATAAGGCAAGATATGACAAAATAATACTTTATAAATTATCAAGGGTTCATGAGGGAGGGGGGAATAGGGAGGGAGGGTTAAAAATGAGGACCTGATGCCAGGGGCTTAAGTGGAGAGCAAATGTTTTGTGAATGATGAGGGCAATGAATATACAAATGTGCTTTACACAATTGATGTATGTATGGATTGTGATAAGAGTTGTATGAGCCCCTAATAAAAAGATTTTTTTAAAGACACCTTTCCTTAGCCAAGGAAGAGATGGCGATAGTGAAAGGGCATGGGTGGAGAAAGAATGCTCCCACTCTTGCTTCCTTTGTCCTGGTGACAAGGACATAGCAGGGGTACAGGTGATTAGAAAGAGAAAGTAAACGGGGGAACCCTGGCCAGTAGCTAAAGTGACAGGTACGCCATTAGTAGAATAAAGCCTAACTCTTCCTTCTTCCAGTGCAAGATTAGGTGGGGTACCATTGGTATTCTTCTCCAAAGCATCCTCCCTCAATAACCTCTTCTATTCAAACAATGTTCTGAGTCTGCTCTGAATGTCCTCCCTCACCTGCATTCTTTCTTGCCAACAAGACAAGGACCCAGAGCAGCTCCAAGCCTTGAGTCTCCTCCTGCCAGCACTGTCTGAGACAGTGAAAGAGTCGTAGAACTAAGCAGGCACAGTGTTACTACTAGAAAACAGTAAAGCCTGCTTAGAATTTGTGTCCTGTGTTTGGTCGAGTGCTTTTCTCTAACTGTATTAGCTGCACCGTGCGCAGTAGGCAGGGCATGGGAATTCTAACTGTATTTTCTGCACCGGGTGATGTAGGCAGGGCACGGGAATTCTACCCAGAATTGTGGTTTCACCAAGTGAGACAATGGCAGTGTAGCACTCAGTAAAATACCAGTGGCACTATGTTCTTACCCAGTTAACCAGATGCCATGGGGTCAACTCGGACTCACGTTGGCCCCTGCTTTTCAGAGTAGAGTCATATTCCATAGACCATTCGATGGCTGATGTTTTCAGAAGTAGACTGGCAGTTTTTTTTTTTCTTTTGAGGTACCTCCAGGTTGACTGAAGCCCTCAACATTTCTGTTAGCAGCTGAACACGCTAACTTTTCACACCACCCAGAGATTCCTCGCATGTCTTCTAAGGCCCTAAGTAATTGCCTACTTCTCTAACCTCAAAACACTCTTCTCTCAGGCCAGAACACACTGGTCTGGTCTCTCTGTTCTTGACAACGCAAGCTCTCTGACTCGAGGCTCTTTGAATTCGTTACTGCAGTCTTTACTCCGTCCCATTGGGACTGACTTTCCTAATGGTAGGTCTCAGCTCAAGGTTCCAATTTCAGAATGTGCGCCCTTCTCCTTTGTCACATTACCTTCTTCACTCAGCTTCAGCCCTACTAAGTGTCTGAGACATAGTCTTGCTGCCGGTCATTCTGGCCACATGAGAACGGAAGCTCCAGGAGAGGAAGGACTGAAAGGTATTCGGGATCCAAAACCTTGAACAAATGCTGGAGACTATGAGGCCCTGGAGAAAGATTTGTTATACAAATACATAAATTATTACTATCTCTGTTCTCAAGCTGGTCTAGGGAACAGATCGGTACACAACTGAATTAAAATGTCTGAATGCTTCATGGCTCATTTGGGGAATGTTTCTAAGCTGCTTAAAGCACAGCCCACTAGCCCTAGAATTTTAACAGACTGTCATAAACATATGCTCTACCGGTTTCCTCCTTCCCCCTCCAAAAAGCCTTGGCCATAGAATGGATTCTGATTCTAAGAAACCCCATAGACAGGCTAAAACTACTCCATAAGCGTTCTGAGGTGGTACACCATTGCAGACCCAGACCGCCTCACGTTTGTTCCACAAAGGAATTAGTGGGTTCAAAACCCCAACCTTTCTGTTGGCAGCTCAATGCTCAACCCACAGTGCCACCAATTCACTCAAAGAGCTTTCTGGCAGAGTCTGTGACCACCTCACCCTGCACCCCATCCCCCTGGTTCATGTGACTTGAAAGTAATCCGATATTAGAGCAGGCTCTAGTCAACAGTCAGACTGCCATTTTTTGTGTGTTCCAAGTAAGTTACAATCACCACAGTATTTTTAATTGTTAAAAATCTACATTATTTCAGAATCTTGTTGCTACAAATTGTTTTTCTAGTGGCTTTATTTAGCAACTTCCCTGTTCTCAGCTTCCTACTTAGAATCCTGGCATTTCCCTGATGTGTTCATTTTAGCTGCAAACACCTAATCAGAATTTTAAGGATAATTAGGAGGTTGGCTAACTTTCAGGAAGAAATACTAGTGTGTTTTCAACAGGCAGGCAGGATGTCTCCAATTATCAAGGTGGAGGAAATAAAAACAATGGGATGGTAAAATCCATTGAGAGACAGATTGCATTTTATAGGAAAAGATGTAACTTCATTTAGCGGCGGTCTTTACGGCTTGCAAATGTGCTCAGCACTCCTGTCTCCCATGGGTCTCTGCGTCAATATTTATGTGCTGGAATACTTCCCTGCCTCATAAACCAAGAGGTAACTGAGTCCTTTTACTTTCTCAAAAAAAAAAAAAGTGTTAGAGCAGGTAGTTTCCAGAAAGTCAACTTTTCCCTTCTGCTTTTATGTAATGACTTTCAGGAAGATGCAAACCTGGATAAGCAAGAAACCTTGATATTTTTTTTCCTTTTGACCCTTAGATTAGATATTGTCCAATTCTAATGTTCAGTTAAATGTGATTTCGCAGCAATCAGAATTTAAAATCACAGCAAACTCAATGTGAGGGTCTAGGTTTGCTCGCTTATTTTGTTTGAATATGAATCTCAAAAGTATATGCGGTTGGTGAAATCGGAGTATCTTCAAATACCAAATTCAGGTTTAAAATTTATGTTTCTCCAAAAAGGAATAGAAATGATTTCTAAATCAAAAGGACCCTGGGAGACTGATTCTAAAATATATACTATGAGCAAAACCATAAATATTTAATATTTTAAAATAATGAGTACTTCTCAAGGGAGAAGGTACTTGTCCCATGAAGATGCCACTTAGGAGGGGCTGAGGATCCCTGGTCCCCAGGGTTTGCAGTCCTTCAGTGTTTTCCATGACTATTTTTGCTCAAAGGGCCTTTAATCCTTCATGATTTTTTATCTACCTTATGTTGCAAAGCAGAATCTAGGAATGCTGCCAGGATGATCTCATCCATCTGACCAAGGCAAGGCGCTCAGTAATGAACTGTGTGTCCCAAATCGTGTTCTATGGGTCTCTCTCTCCTTCACACTCACACATACATACACATGCAGAAGGAATAGGTAATGAAATGAGTTTGAGAGATCCAGACTTAAGCAAAATTCATTATATTAGAATAAATCCCAAAGTATACATGGTAATCTAATACATAATAATCTGTGGTGTCAATAAGCATATGGCACTCTGCATGATTAATGTCAAAGAAAGTAATATAAGATATAGTGTTTACCAAATATGGTTGACCATAGAATTTTGGTTAATTTTTTTAAATCAAGGAACACCCTATTGCCTCAAAAAGACATGTATTGGGCCTTTACTATGGGCCCTGGGTGAGTCTAAATGAGTGCACACCATAATAAATAAGAGAGCGTTCCTACCCTGTAGAAACTTACATTCTCTATAACTGTGCTGCCCGACAAGGCAGCCACTGATGAATGACATATGGTTATTTAAGGTTGGTTAAATAAGCTTAAATAACATTTTTAAAATCCTGCTTTTTTAGTCATAATTCAAGTGCTCAAAACAAGCACCCGTATTGGATGGCTACCATACAGCATGGCATAGTTAGAGACTATTTCTATCATTGCATAACTTGTACTCGACAAAACTTCCCCAGTTGTTTATACTATTTTATTACATGTAGACTATTAAAATCATTATGAAGCTTTTGACATATGTTATAGCGAGTTGGGTGAAGGTTCCAAAGCGGGTCATCGATTTTACAGTCAATGTATTTCAATACAACACATTCCATACAAACACGTTCTGTTTCATCTCTTCCTCTGTTACGCCTTCCATGCACCATCGTTGATTCTACTTCGTCCCTGTTGCCTGTTTCCATTTCTCCCTCTTCCTGAACCCTCTGACTTTGCTCTTAGGAAAATACTGCCCTTTTCATTTGCTATAACTGATTATTCCAGTATGAAGGTGATCGCACTAGTTTTTAATACTTCTTCTCTTCTCAAAGAATCCCAATTTCCCCCAGACTTTATCCAACCACAAGACATCTTTTTAAAACAAGAAATTCACTCATAATTAGTAAAACTTGCTTTAGTTATATTATTATTTGTTCTTAATGAATTCTTTTTTTAATCCCACTATTTTACCTGAACTCAAGCTCTTAAAACATAGTTTAGTCACAGATGATATAAGATAAAGCATGGAGGGAACCTAAAACAGAGATTTCAGAGTCTACAAAAGTCCCATAAGATAATGTAATAAATTTCCTCCAATTTTCTGAAAGTAGAAACTAAAGCTCAGAGAAGATGAAGGACTTGTCTTAGATTGTAAATGTGTTAAATGGAAAGCTGCTTAAGCCCCTCCTAAGTCAATCATAATAGCTACACTATTCCCTGGGTATTCAATTTTGTCCCCTAGAATTAATAAATCAGGACGTATCATGCTACGAGCTAACATGTGCACTTGTACCAACAGAGATATTTATCTTGGCAATCCTGTGTTCATGATACAAAATAAAGTTCTTCTCCATAAGCGTCCTGCCCAATAAATTAAATTTTAACTCTACTGAAACTCGGTGTGCATAGTAGATGATACGCTTGTCACTTATACTACCTAAAAGTCTGCATGTGTTTTGGTTGCTGTGTTGTTAATGGGTGACCTCTTGCCCATTGAAATTCAAAGAAGCCCAAGGCACAATAGAAGAAAACATAGCTCTATCCAACCCCCTGCTCAAAATTGTTGTCACCCTTGAGTCCATTATGGACGCCAAAGTGACACTCCACTGTACCAAGCATGAGACTCCAGGGTAGGATCGCTCCTAATAAAAAATATCCAAAGTACTTGAGATGCAGTCTCACTTCTAAGGAGCATCTTGGCTATAGTTTTCTCAAGACAGGTTTGTTTATTCCTTGAGTAAAGATGGTAAGTTGAATACTTTGTGCCAACACAATAATTCAAATGCACCTGTCCTTTCTGATTCGCCTTCTTCATTGTTTAACTTTTACATATACGAGGTGATTGAAAATACCGTGGTTGGCTTCAGGAGCACCTTCATCCTCAAATGACATCTTTCTTCCTCAACACCTGAAGAAGATTTGCCCAATATGACATATCATAGTAAAGGCTCAAGCTGATTAGGGGAATTTTCTGCTCAGCTCTTTTACTTCATCATTTCTTCCATTCACTTTAACTCCTATACCTTCAAAAACAAATTTCAGGGCCTTTTCTAACATCCACTTTGGTCTTTTCTTAAAAAACCTTTTGATTTTTCATATGATGGTTTTAATGTCGTTCCACAGCTCGTCATGTCTTTTGTCATTAGAGATCGATGTATCAAATCTTTTCTTGAGAAGTTCTCTTAATTCAGGTGGGATATACTCAATGCCATATTTTGTCTCTCATTAATGTATTACAATTTTTTTTCAACTTCCAACTGGCCCACCAATATAGTCTATTGGGTTCCTTTTATTCCATCTTGTGATGGTCACAGGTATAGTCGCCATAATGTTGTTGAAAAGAGATATTTGCAATGAAGGAGTCAATGGTCTTGCAAAATTGCATCACATGAACTCTAGCTTTGTTTCTATCACCAAGACCATATTTTCCAACTATTAATCCTTTTGTTTGTTTCCAACATTCACATTCCAATCACAAGTAAATATTAATACATCTGGATTGCATGTTTGATCAGTTGAGGATGAAAGAAATTAATTGATAGCTACTTCTTTAATTTCTTTATCACTTGCTTAGTGTTGAAGCTTAGTAGTTAGTTCCAAAATTTAAGTAATAATTGTATCAACTGAATTTCCTTACCAGTGTATGGCCATTACTCTATCACAGATATCATTGTATCTCAAGAGAGACCTTGATATGTTCTTTTTGACAGTGAATACAATGACAATCCTCTTGAGTGAGTCATCGCTAGCATAGTAAACCATAAGATTGCATGATTGAAAATCACCAATGCCACTCTATGCCACCTTCCTAACACCTAGGATATTGATCTTTATATGCTCCTTTTCATTTTTAATAATTTCCAGTAGATTCATACTTAATACAGTCCATGTTATGATTATTCATGAATATTTGCAGCTGTTTCTTCCCATTGTGTGTCATGCTCCATCAGAAACTGAAGGTCGTGAAAGCATTACTCCACCCAATGACTAAAGCTGAATCTACTGTGAGAAAGCAGCCATTCCCCCAAAGTACTTTGAGTTCTTTTTAATCTGAGGGGAACTGTATCTGATTTTGTTTTGCTATAATTAATAAGGTTTAAAGTGGCTAATCAGAAGTGGATAACCTATTGTGTTTTCCTACTCTGTTCTAAGTCTGGAAGCACCACTTAAATCTTTTCACCAAGAGTGATCTTGTTGGTATTTGAAATTCCAGAAGTGTACCGTTCAGTAGCACACCGACACGAAAGCCACTACAGAAGGATAAACTGATAGACATGTGGTGGTACATGTATGATTGTATCAGAAACTAAGGCACACCTTGTAATTTATGTATATTCACATTTTACTCTTAGTTGTCATGGAGTCTGCCTAACACACGATGACCACACCTACAACAAAACAACAGTGTGCATCCCATGACCAGTTGCAATTAAAACAGCATGACCCAGGTGGGTTTCATTGCCTGATGTCCAGAAGTAGATAGCTGGGCCATTTCCAGCTGTAAACTCCACTGGAACATGTTCTCTATCCCAGCAAAAAACAAGCCTCCACAAAGCCCCGGCTGGTAGCTTATACATGAGTTGGCTTGAACTGGAAATCAGACCTAAGTCTGCCATTTGGGAGGTGAGAATTCTGTTAGGGAGCCACTAACATTTAATTACATTATAATAAATATCTCAAGTTGTTATAATAATTAAAATGCTGAAGACCTTGGTGCACATTATTTCATGAGGATCCACCGCATTCTATGTGGTAGGTAATTTTAAAATATAAGAAAACAGGACTCGAGATATTGAGAATTGTTTATTTCAGGGCTGCATGGCCACGATGCATGAACTGGAGCTCCAATTAAGTTATTTCAATGCTAAAACTAATATACAAGCTGGCTTCCTCGCTTCCAAAATAGAAGTAAAATCATTCCCTTTGATGACATAGTCTATACTCTTTTTCAAACTAATTTAGAAAAATTTAAGCATGTAAAATAAGCAAGATCCTACAACATATTCAGTTTATGTCTGGTACATTATCAGCTCTCACTGTATCTCAAGCCAGTAGTCAGACCTTTTCATAAATTGTGGGTCATTTAATTTTCTATATGAGTCATAAAAATGTCTTAGCTGCAATTAATTTCATCTTGACAAGCATAAATATCAGAGAACAATTCCATCCTACATTTAACGATAAGTCCAATTGGGTTCCTATCATGATATACCAGAACTCTAGATTAAAAGCTGGTTGAAAAGCTTTCTTCCACACATAAAAGTTTTGAAAATCACAGTTCTCTTGGATGGATATATTTTTATAAGAACCTCAACATTTGGCAGGTTTGCCTCAATTTCGGCGGAGGGGGGCAGATGGAAATTGTCTTTTGTCTCAGCTAAAACCACATTTCCATCCAAAGTAGCTTATTCTCAGGATAGCTGGAATGATGCACTCTGTTCTCCATGACTTTGAGCTGGCTGTCCACAAAAATGCCAAACAGCAGAGCAGCCTCTGGAGGGTCTTCTGGAAACTAAGATGCATTTACTGAAAAGGATAGAAAGAGCTCTAGGACCGGATAATGGAGCAATATCAAGTATTGAGTTTCTTTATTTGTATCCCATGCACACTAATGTTTTTGCATTAAATTTTAGGTTCTTTAGACAGAAAATGTTATAATACATTTTTGTAAAAATCCAATCCAGAGGATTAGTAGTTAAAAGGCAACTTTTTTATCATTGGGCTATAAATTAAGCTAGAAGGTTTTTTAAATGACATTCTTGAAATATATGAGCATTGTAGCCCCTGAGACAGATTCTGGATTTCATGCTTCTCTGTGTTCCCTTCGTTTCTCAGGGAAAAAAATACATCTCCAGACTCTCAAAAGGAGGAAGCCCCACAGGCATATCTAGTGTATGGAGTTAGGTGAAAAAGAAATAAAGGATCCTTTTGGAAATCTTGGTGTTAACAAACCAGGGACAAGGGAACAAGTGACTGAAAATTGATAGTGAAGAGGGAATAGGAGGTCTGGTAGGGCTCAATCAAGGATAATGTAGTCAAGAGGAACTCCTGAAACCAAAATGAAGGTTGAACATAAAAGTGGGACAAGAAGAAAGTTTTTAAAAATTGAGGAAAGAACTAGGAGGCAAAGGGCATTTATTGAGATCTAAATGCAGACATGTACATATGTAAATATATTTATATATGATGATGGGGAAATAGATCTATGTACATATATTTATAGGTTTAGTATTAAGGAAGCAGATGGACATTGGGCCCCTACTCAAGTACTCCCTCAACACAAGAACAACTTTGTCTAATAATCTGGCACTCAGAGATGCTCACCTTCCCTATACGATCACTGAAGACAAAACGGGTGCATAAGCAAATGTTATGAAGAAAGCTGATGGTGCCTGGCTATCAAAAGATACAGCGTCTGGGGTCTTAAATGCTTGAAGATAAACAAGCAGTCACCTAGCAGAGAAACACCAAAGCCCACATGGAAGAAGCACACTAGCCTGTGTGATCATGAGTTATCGATGAGATCAGATATCAGGCATCAACGACCCAGCACAAAAAATCATAATGTGAAAGAGGAGGGGAGTGAGAAGTGGAGGCCCAAAACCAATCTTTAAGCATTGGACATCCCCTTACAGGAAGGGTTATGGGGAGAAGACAGGTGCAGTGTAGCACCAATGAAACATACAGCTTTCATCCACATGGAAGAACACACCAGCCTGTGTGATCGAGTGGTCCCAAAGGGATCAGTTACCAGGCATCAAAGAACAAAAAATCATATCATTGACTGCACACCTCCATGACAGGATCGCTGAAGACAAATGGGTGCATAAGCAAATGTGGTGAAGAAAGCTGATGGTGCCCGGCTATCAAAAGAGATAGTGTCTGGGGTCTTAAAGGCTTGAAGGTGAACAAGCGGCCATCTAGCTCAGAAGCAAATAAGCCCACATGGAAGAAGCACACCGGCCAGTGCGATCACGAGGTGCCCAAGGGACCAGGTATAAGGCATCATGCAAAAAAAAAAGATATAAGTGTGTGTATGTATGTGTATATGTATATATGTATGTATATATGTATATATATCATATTAAATGAAGGGGGAAGTGCAGAGTGGAGACCCAAGGCCCAAGTGTCGACCAATGGAGATCCCCTCATAGAGGGGTTTAGGAGAGGAGATGGGTTAATTAGGGTGTGAGGTAGTATCGATGAAGAACACAGCTTTCCCCCGGATCCTGGATGCTTCCTCCCCCCAACTACCATGATCCGAATTCTACCTTGCAGGGCTGGATAGGACAGAGGCTGTACACTGGTGCATATGAGGGCTGGAGGCACAGGGAATCCAGGGTGGATGATACCTTCAGGACCAAGGGTGTGAGGGACGATGCTGGGAGAGTGGAGGGTGAGTGGGTTGCAAAGGGGGAACTGATTACAAGGATCCACATGTGACCTCTTCCCTGGGAGAGGGACAGCAGAGAAGGGGGGAAGGGAGACTCCGGATAGGGCAAGATATGACAAAATAACGAGGTATAAATTACCAAGGGCATATGAGGGAGGGGGGAATGGGGAGGGAGGGGGAAAAAAAAAGAGGACCTGATGCAAGGGGCTTAAGTGGAGAGCAAATGCCTTGAGAATGATTGGGGCAGGGAATGTATGGATGTGCTTTATACAATTGATGTATGTATATGTATGGATTGTGGTAAGAGTTGTATGAGTCCCTAATAAAATGTAAAAGAAGAAAAGAGAAAAAAATGATTAGGGCAAAGACTGTACAGATGTGCTTTATACAATTGATGTATGTATATGTATGAACTGTGAAAAGAATTGTATGAGCCCCAATAAATTGTTAAAATAAAAAATAAAATAAAAAAAATAATAATAATAAATATATATAATGACAAAGTGAAAAAAAAAAAAGAAACATACAGCTTTCCTCTGGTTCCTTAATGCTTCCTCCCCCTGACTATCATGACCCTAATTCTACCTTACAAATCTGGCTAGACGAAAGCATGTACATGGGTACGATAAGAGCTGGAACCACAGGGAATCTAGGACAAATAAACTCCTCAGGACCAATATTGAGAGTAGCCATACCAGGAGAGGAAGGGGAAGGTGGGGGGAGAAAGGGGAACCAATCACAATGGCCTACCTATAACCCCCTCCCTGGGAGTTGAACAACAGACAAGGGGGTGGGGGCAGACATCAGACAGTGAAAGACATGAAAAAATAATAATTAGTAAATTATCAAGGGTTCATGAAGAAGGGAGGAAAGGGGAGAGAGGGGGAAATAAGGAGCTGCTACCAAGAGCTCAAGTAGAAAGAAAAATGCTTTGAAAATGATGATGGCAACATATGTACAAATGTATTTGAGACAATGGATGGATGGATGGATGGATGGACTGTGATAAGAATTGTACGAGCCCCCATTAAAATGCTTAAAAAAATAAAAGAACATGGAATCCAAATTCTGAACATTTTATTTCCAGATTCTGAGATTTCTCCTCCAGACAAATGAAAGCAATAGAATTAAAGAAGATTGACCCGTAAAAATCTTTTACAAATGTTTCTAAGCTCTTTCTTCCTCTGAGAGTGACTGTACTAAGTATGACTATAGGAATCATGGAAACTGGGTGCACATAACAGAGTCCATATCTGCCTGGGACCCTGTATAATGGGCCCAACATTGGCATGGACTTCTAAATTATTACAAGAAGGAAAGATCCATTGCTAGTCAGTTTACCTTCCAAAGACTGCTACAGTTCAAAAAATAAGTTGCTATCATTGCCAATCATTTCATATGTGGATCCATTTGTTATAGCAGAGGGCATTACCCAAACAAATACAGCCATTTACATGTGCCACAGAACAAATCTAATCAGGGAGAATGTGGGTCAAGCTCTTTAAGTCTATGTATGATGTTTTAGGAGTTTTCGAATTCTTTTTAAAGTTCTGCAATGCTTGAGAAAGTAAAGCTTTCTTTTACCTGTGATGTATCATAGGGAACAATAAAGCATGTGGGATCAGAGCATGACTAGAATTTTATGGATGATGCTAGGCAAAATAAAATTCAGCCTACTTGTTTGCAGGAACATTAGATCTGCTGCTCTTTCAGCAGTAAAATCTTGTTCTGTCAGCAGCTACTGAAAGCAGATATGGCTCAGTGGACACATAAAAGCATACATGTGAGCCAACTAGCTGTTCTGTTTAGAAAATCATTTTTTGCACTCTAGCATCTCATCGTTTGAATAGTCAAAATTACCTTCAGAATGCAGGATCTGAAAAACAGCATGGTCCTCGGTTTATGAGACAGAGAAAATGCACACCAGGTATGGGAGAATATGCAAAGAACCATAAATGTTGGAGAGAGAAGGAAACTGAGGGATCAATGTATGCAGTGGCTTTATTCTGCAGAAAAAGAAAGCAAGGCCCAAAAGGATTGTGTGATCCATCTACTACCATTGGAAGAGTGATAGGACTAAAATGGACTTCTCTTGACTACAAGTCAATGTTGCTTTACGCACACTCATTTTGGCCAGGTAGCTCAGTTGTTAATGCTTTTGAATTGGGAAGTCTTTTTGTTTTTTTGGTTTTTGTATGTTTTAGGAGCATCCGGCTTCAACTTTCATTCCAATTGTGATATTTTTATATCAAGATGTGTTTTATAATGTTGAGTGTGCAAGGTAACAGTTTGCAACTTACTAGTGTTTGGTAAATAATTGGTATTCAGTAAATATTGTTTGTTTGAGGCTATATTCTCTTTGTATCATGGCTTAAGGTAAGGCCCATGGTCAATTGTCTAGAAATCTCATTAAAAGATGTGGTGAGGAGGTAAGAGAGAAAAGAGAAACTGAGAGAAAAGTTAATTACAGAATGTAATTTTTACTCTTAAAAATTGAGCTTTTTTTCACACCCAAGTATGGTTTTCATAAACACACAAATAAACTATCTCTACTTATTACATTTTGAATGGAAACAAACTACTTCTAGATCTAGCTACGAAGCCTAGTACTCATTCTCATGGCAAAAAGAAATATGCAGGGGGTGGAAAAAAGAAAATAAACATGCAGGGATTAAAATATGTAGGGCAAATGCTTCAGCACTTGACAGTAATACTCCTTGAAGAAAAGAAACCCATGAGGTGAGTTTTGAATTTCTTGTAATATCCAAGCTGCAACCTTGAATTCTAAATAAACTGTGCTTTGGAGTAAAGTCAACAAAGTATGCAGATTTAATTAGCTGAAAACACAGAATTACATCATTCGAGCATTGAAAGGAAACAACTGATAGTATTGCTAAAAAGGAGTGGAAAATTAGTAGACAGACAAAAGCATCAAACATACTTTCAGTAGAACTGCACTCCAAGAAATGTCAATGAATGACCTTCAGATTAAAGGCAAATGATAAAATATGAAAATACAGACTTATATCAGGAATTGGGAAATAACAGATTTCAATCCAAGTGAGCCAATTACCTCTTTTTCTTTGATACATGAGCTAAGATAGTTTTACTTATTTAAATGATTCAAAAAATCAAAAGAAGAATAATTTCATTTTCCTAAGTCTTGCTTTACTAGAGGAGTTTTAATTAGTACAAATTATATATGAATGCTTCAACTTTACCATGTAGAGTTCAATGGTTATTCCTGAGGCTTTGTGGCCCATTGTTAAGAGAAAAAACATATACCGTATATATGTTTTTATAACACAGAATTCTGATTGGGAAACACCTACGAAACTCTCGGAGGTAGGATTAAGAAATGCAAATCCGTGTAAAGAAATGATTCTCTATCAGTGGTACATGAAAATATGGAAGAATTAACAAACACAAATTTTGAAATAAAAGAGCAATTTAAAGATACTATAAAATCATAAATAGGACAAAGGTGAATTGCAAAGAGTAAATCAATCTTGGGACGACAAAATTGAATATCTACAAATAAAAATGTAATTCACTCAAATAAATAATAATAATAGTGCACAGGGAATTTAATCAGTAGGTTAAACACCCAATGAGAGAAATAGTTAACAGAAAATTTGTGTTGTTCAGTGCCATCAAATGAGTTCTGATTTATAGCGACCCTTTACACAACTGAGCAAAACATTGCTCAGTCCTGCCCAAGCCCCACACTGGCTCTTATGTTTGAGCCCATCATGGAAAATCCTGTCAACTTGTGGGGTGCTTACCTTCTTTTCATTGTCCCTCTACTTTTCCAAGTATGATGTCCTTCTCTAGAGACTGATGTCTCCTTAAAACATGTCCAAAGTACACGAGACAACGTCTCACCATCCTTGCCTCTAAGGAGCATTCTGGCTGTACTTCATTTCAGAACAATTTGTTTGTTCTTTTGGAAGGCTGGGGTTCTTTCAAGATTGTTTTTGCCAAAACCAGAATTCAGATGCATTAGTTCTTTGTTGGTCTTCCTCAATGTCTCCCTACACATTGATTCTTCTTCTGTACAGTTTTCATATGCATATGAGGCATGTACACTTTTCATATGCCTATGAGGCAATTGAAAACACCACAGCTTGTTCAGGTACACCTCCGTCCTTGGTAAACTCTTTGTTTTCAACAAATTGAAGAGGTCTGGTGCAGCAGATTTAACTGATACAATGTGTCTTTTCATTTCTTGACTGCTGCTTCCATGAGTATTGACTGTGGATCCAAGTAAACAAAATCCCTGACGGCTTCGGTCTTTTCTCCATTTGTCCTGATGTCCTCTATCGGTCCAGTTGTGAGGACTTTGGTCTTATGCTACTAATTTCAAGGCCAGCTGCTCGGGGAGAGAAAGATTTGGATTTCCACTTCTGTAGGGAATTACAGTCTCAGCAAAAACAGAGGCAGCTATCTGCTGCCCTATCGGGTCAGGATTGTGCTACAGTCAGAAGTGTCCTATAGATATATGGATATAGTCAGAGTGTCCTCTACAGCAAGAATTTACTCCATGGAAGTCAGTTACATTGAGTTGTAATCCAAACTGAAGGCTACAATCCTCGATTTTCATCAGTAAGTCCTTCAGTTCCTCCTCATTTTCAGCAGGCAAGGTTGTGTTATCTCCATATCACAGATTGTTAATAAGGCTTCATCCAATCCTGATGTCTCATTCTTCTTCATATAATCTAGCTTCTCTGATCATTTGCTCAACATACAAATTCAAGAAGACAGTGAGAGGATATAAACCTGACACACAGTTTTCCTGACTTTAAACCATAAAATAGTCCCATGTGCTGTTCTCAAAACTACCTCTTGAAATGTGTACAAGTTCCACTGGAGCACAATGCAGTGTCATGGCATTCCCATTCTTCTCAAGGTCATCCACGGTTTATTATGATCCACATCGCTGAATGACTTTGTATAGGAAAGAAAACACAAGTAAACAGTTTTGGGGTATTCTGCCATCAGCCAACATCCATCTGACATCAACAACAATATCCCTTATTCCACGTCTTCTTCTGAAGCCATCCTTGCAAGGTAGAATTCAGATCATGATAGTGGGGGGTGGGGGGAGCATTTAGGAACTGGAGGAAAGCTGTATTCTTCATCAGTGCTACATAGCACCCTGACTGACTCATCTCCTCCCCTAGATCCTTCTGCAAGAGGATCTCCAGTGGCCGACAAATGGGCTTTGGGTCTCCACTCTGCACTTTCCCCTTCATTCACTATGGTAAGATTTTTTTTTGTTCAGATGATGCATTATACCTGATCCCTTTGACACCTCGTTATTGCACAGGCTGGTGTGCTTCTTCCATGTGGGCTTTGTTGCTGCTGAGCTAGATGGCCGCTTGTTTTCTTAAAACTTCTACCTAATAAGCCCTCATGTTTATTCTGTATCCTTTGAGAAAATCTACCAAGATTATCTCTGGAATCCTAAAATCAGTCACCATAAGTTGTGAGATGACCTCTCTGTCTCAAACTCAGCCGGGCCAGCAGATCCTTCGAAAAGTCTGTGTTTTGCTTGCTCTTTTTTTGAACATCCTCTAACAGGACTAGGAGAACTTGTCTATAGCCACTCACTTATCACAGAATCATGTTTAAACATTTTAAAAATAAATAAACCTGTGCACGTATGCAATGGACACCTAGCGGCAATACTTGTCCACTTACCCTCATATATGAAATTCAATTCAACAACAATAAAAAATTTCCATACGAAAACTCATTGTTGAATGTCATCAAGCATTTGAAGAAATGAACTCAAGCCTCCTAACAATTTTTTCTGAAAATATGTTCTTCAAATAGTCCAATAAAAGAGGTAGGGTCTGTCAGACTGAATGAACATGTAAGAAGCAATACGGGCTGCCTGACTCCAATGATATGGTGATAGATGGATAGATAGATAGATAGATAGATAGATAGATAGATAGATAGATAGATAGATAGATAGATGGATGGAAGGATAGATAGATAGACATAGATACACAGATGAATACAATTTCAAATATAAAGGTTAAAAATGAATAGATTAAAATATGTTATAAAATACTAACCGTAAGTTGACTTTTTATTGGGTAAAGTAGACTTTAAATCAAGAAATATTACCAAGAATACAGCTAAAGAAGTCACAATCATGGATCAGTTCCTCAGAAAGCGTCTATGTGTATGTATCTGAAACAAGAACATAAAAACAAGTGAAGTAAACATGTACAGCCATTTAAGGAAACGTAGATAAGTTCACAATTGCAGTTGAACATTTCAAAACCCTTCTCTCGTAACTGATAGAACAAGTGCACTGAAAACCAGGAAGCTATAAAAGGCTGAACACATGCAAACCGACATTTACAGAATATCCAGCAGTGGCAGAATATACGTTTGTTCCAGGTAAACACGGTGTATTTACCAAGGGAAGCATATCCAGAACCATAAAGCGCATAGCAATCATTATTTTAATTAAAGAAATAAGAAGTTTGGGTTGATTTTCTTTCTTTTAAAAAAAGACAATAATTCTGAGAGATGCTTTCTAGGTTGGAGCAAGCCTACAGCATCTTACCTGAAGACAAAATATAGTTCAAAAAGGATACTATCAATAGGAGTCTTAAAATTAGCATTCTATTTTTACTTTAAGTCTACTTACATGCCAAAAAATATCTCACGATATGAAACGAAATCCTCTCAATGAAAGAAATAGTTTAACCAATAAAACAAAAGATTAATGTTCAAAACTCACAAGCTATGAGCACCGTTTGCTGGCATTGTGTTTGTGTATCTCAAATGCAATAAATACTGGAAAGCCTTAGCATACTATTCCAAAGCACTGAAAAATTTTAAGAGAATTGTATCAGTCATCTCAAAAAGAAAGGTACCGGTGAACAAAATTCTTTCTAATTCAAATAGGATTTATGAATATAACTTCTAGCTGTTTTTCATGTTATACATGGACCCATATGAAAGTATTTCTGTTTAAAGTAGATAATAAGCTATCAAAATAAAGATGGCTGGGCTATGATGTGAATATATTTAAGCTAGGTAAGTATATCTGCCTATCTATTTATTAACCAAGTGATAGTATGATACTGTTTATGATTTTAAATCATATATGCTTTTAAAAAATTGTTATTGTTTACTGTGGAAGGATTATAATGTTGACATCTAGTTTTGGATTGGAATATGAGACAAAAGGGACAGTATTAGATCTTGAGGGACCTAGTCAGATTTTCATGGAAACTGAGACGTGGTCTGAGAAGAGACTCAGAGAGCCAGAAAAGGGCCAGAGAGTTGAAGGCTCAAGACATTTATGGGAACAGGAAATGAGTTATGAGCGAGGATCGAATGAAGCCGGGTTAAAACTCAGAGTCCCCCTAGTAAAGGACACACGCACTGTACTTAGCTAGTAGCCAGAAGGTTGGGATCTATAAAACCACCCAGAGAGACAGCAAAAGAAAAGGCGGGTATTCAACTTCCAAATCATCTGTCCACGGAATCTCTCTGGAGCAATAGGACTCAAGTGAGTCACTAGGAGTTAAATTCCTTTAATAGCAATCAGTACAGGGGTCATTTTCTAGAAAGGCCAATAAGGGGATTAAGGAGAGGTTGACAACCTCTCTGCACACAAGTGAAACATTGGTCAAAAAATAGCTGAGTAAGTTGTCCAGATCCAAGTCCATATCCATAATTTGCAAAGAACAGAACACCAATTCCAAGTACTCAGGAAGGAATCTAGGGCAATAGGTAAGAAACTAAACCCAACGTGTGGGAGTCAAAACATAACCAAGGCAAATGGATATCCATAAGAATAAACCAGACAAAACAAATTACCGTATATTCCTGTGTATAAGCCGAGTTTTTCAGGACTGAAAAACTGGGGTTCGGCTTATACAAGGGTCAATGGTACCCCAGCAAGAAATAGCATCTTGCTGGGCACCCCCCACCTTAGGTAACAGGACAAGCACCCGTTATCTCGTGCGTGGGTGATTGCCGTTTCTCCGCTGTTCATTCAAAGCCCCGCTGACACTGATGGGCTTTGAATGTTTGTTTACTCACATCTAACCAATCAGAGCCGTCCTATGACGTGGACAGCTCCAATTCGCAGAAACACTGGTAGTGATTCACTTACTGAACTGGTAAGGATGTGTCTGTGGCTGCGCTCCGTCTCTCCCCTCTGGTCTCTATGTTAATTCACATCCTGCATCCTCCACCAGCACAGGCTCCCTCCACTCCTCCCCGCTAACACGTCACCGGGTTGGGGGGCAGTACCATGAAAGTTCTTTTTCAACGTCTTGGTTTTTTATCCTATTAGAAATGGAAACTCTTGAACTAAAACAAAAACGCCAGTCATATGAGGCTGGTTTCAAAATGAAGGTCGTGTCAAGAGCAGAAGAGAGCAATAACAGTATTGCAAGTAGGGAATTCTGTGTTGACGAAAAGCAAGTGAGGGAGTGGTGGAAAATGAAGGCTGACTTGGAATAGATTCCAAAAGCTAAAAAAAGCTCGTCATGGTTTAACGTCTTTTTATGGGTCTCTAGAGAGTGAATTGCATAAATAGTTTCTGGAGTGTCATCAAAATGGTTACTGCATAACACGCATGGGAATCGCATACGTGCTCTACAAATGGCTAAGGATGACAAATATAAAGCACCAGGCATTGAAAAATTTGCTGCGTCAGCAGGATGGTGTACCCGCTTCATGAATAGGTTTGGCCTATTATGTTTGAGACAAAGAACAAAGATTTCCCAGAAATTGCCATAAGACCTTGAAGAAAAAATTATGTCATTCCAGTCATTTATTATAAAACAAAGAAGGATTTATAATTATGACCTGGCATATATTGGGAATATGGATGAAACTGCCTTGACTTTTGTTCTTCCAAGCAACAAAACTGTGGCAAGGTTAAGAGAAAAGAGCATTTTTCTCAAAACCACAGGAAATGAAAACACTTTACAGTTGTTCTATCACGTTTGGCTAATGGAACTAAGCTGCGTCCTGTCATTATTTTTAAAAGAAAGACCTTGCCTAAAAAGATCAATTTCCCACCAAGAATTACTGTGCTTGCACATGTTAAAGGCTGGATGGATGAAGAAGGAACAAAAAAATGGCTGGAAGAAATTTGGAACCGACGACCAGGAGCAGCCTTAAAGAAAAAGCCATCGTTACTTGTTTGGGATATGTTCAGAGCCCACCTATCAGATGACATACAAAAATTAGCAAAATCTAGTAAACTTATGCTAGCCATTATTCCAGGTGAGCTTACATCTTTACTGCAGCCTCCGGATGTATCTTTGAATAAGCCTTTTAAAGACCATGTGCGAGGGATGTGGCATGAATGGATGTCATCTGGTCAAGCCCAACTAACAAAAGGAGGAAATCTCATGAAGCCTGACATAGAGTTAATTGCAAAGTGGGTTCGAGATGCATGGGAAGACATTCCAGAAGACATGGTGCGATGTGCCTTCCAGAAATGTAGTATTAGTAATACTATGGATGGCAGTGAAGAGTGCACTTTGTATGAAAATGACAGCAGTGATGGTGATGAAGGCGATCTCAGTGAGGACAGCGTCTATGATGACCTCACACCAGCTGAAGCTCTGCATTGGGGTACGGATGATGTCATGAGGAATCCAGTTTTGAAGGATTTTAACTCTTTACATTTTAGCTTGGTTGCTGATTGAGCTCAGGGAATAATACTCTTAAGGTATCATTGCTGATACCTTATTGTTTTTGTTGAACCTATTTTCCACTTACTGTGCTGGTTTACTAATGTTAAATGACTTGTCCTTTTATTTATGTTTTTACTTAAAATAAATATTTAAATACATTACCTCCCTGATGTCTCAATTTTTAGTAATTTTATTTTCATTTGTTTTGATTATTGAAACTCACCAATAGCGTCTGCATTTTCCACCCTAGGCTTATACTTGAGTCAATCCGTTTTTCTGGTTTCCCAGGTAATGATTAGGTACCTCAGCTTATACCCAGGTTGGCTTATATTTGAGTATATACGGTAGTCAAAATAATTCACATGATTGAAGTATTGGGTGTCCCATCTGAAGGTGTGAATATGACAGTGGATCTGATAGTGCGTGCAGTCGTGATGCAGGTGAAGTTTGTGCTGGACATGCAGCAAGGAGGGCTGACAGGACCTTCTGAAACCTACAAGCAGACCAGAAAGATTTCAGGCCAGATGAAAAGGCACGTCAAATGTCTTAGGCTGGGTTGTCTAGAGAAACAGCTCCAGTAATACTCATCTATGTATATGAAAGGATTTTCTATCAAGAAGGCATCCCAACCGAGTCCAACGGACGTCCCCAAGTCCAAGGCTAGCCAGGACCCTCTTCAGCCTCACATTGCTATAGGTCCATGATACAGAATGAGGAAGCAGGCTGCGGGGAGACCACAGGCTGGTGGGCAGAGGCATAGGGTTGGTGGGAACGTGGCAGGGTGCTGACAGTTGTCAGAGCTGGATGGCTCACACAGGGCCACCCCTGATGGCAGGCTCAGTGCCAGCAAGCAGGAAGGTAAAGGGGGAGAGAGAGAGAAGGAAATTCCAAGTTTCTTCCTCATAAGACCACACCCCAAGAAGGCTTTGTTAGGCTGTGACCTGATTGAATTCCATCCCACGCATAAAATCATCAACTGCCGTACCTATTATAGATAAAGGAGCATCAAATAAGAACCAGAATATTCCCACCATAGACTGGGTTTTTAAAGAGGTTTTTGTACATATCTTTTTTATAATTCAGGCATTATAAATAGCAATAATTCTTAAATTTATATGCCATAAAATGCTGGAAAAAGAACATACCTAAGACAAAACATCTTGGCTGACAAGCAGATAAATGTGATAAAAGGGCATCTCAATTCCTAAGCTCTATCAAAGGAAGCTCACAACAACAGCCCAATTATTAATTAGCATTTATGAAATGGAATCATTTTATCTATCCTTCTTCTCCCATAAAAGCATTTATAAAATTTTGATTATCTCCATATCTCCATATTTTATGAAGAGCTTCTTTTCACAGAAGCACAAATATTTCCAAATTAAAAAAAAATCTCAGTAGCAAGTAAGATCTGTTAGGCCCAACACACCAACCAGGGTACATTCAAGTTTGTTGAGGGGAGTCTACACAATGGGACACCCCTGCCTTTGTTATCCCTTCGACTGTAAATAGTTGGAATCATTAAAGACCCTCACTCTCTCAGGGCAAACAGACGGAGTGGAAAGTATGTCAATTATGTAAATTTATGTCCCTCCACTCTATCATCATCTTTCTTCTGTCTCGGCCTCTCACCTTCCTGCTTTCTCCCTTAGTTCTAGAAAATTCCCACTCCTACACTTAGAGGTCCTCAGTAAGGATGGGGGCACCTCTTGAAAGTCTTCTTCCAAGACCTAAGCCCTGCCCCCAAATCTAGGGTTTTGTTCAGCAGGTTTGTAGTGGTGGCCATTTGCTCCCTTTTGAAAGGCAAACATGACTCATTATTTGATGGTTCCTGTCCAATCAGATGCCTTGATATTGATTCCTGCACGCTTGTGCCCCAAATGATCGCTAGTCTTAGCCCAGATCAGCTACGAACTAGTCTATTTCAATATTCCGAGAGAATTCACCTAGTCTAGTTTACAGGGCAGGAGTCACTAAAATAATTAATTTCCCATATGCACCAAGGATGTGAGTATGCCCATTCTTAACGTATTTCCTTAAGACTACCTACAAGTGTGGTGGAGGTGATTCTGACCCTCAACAGCCCCATGTGTGGCAGAGCAGATTAAAAGTTGATGTTACAGAATTAGATTGCCAAATCTTTCTTCTGGGGCACCTCTGGATAGACTGAAGTGCCAGCATTTCAATTAGCAGCTGCGCCCAGTAGTATGATTTCCACCGCCCACATAACAGTACCATTTGGAGTGGTTGCTAGTGCCGTTCCTAAGACAGCCCGCTTGTAATGCCCTGATCTGCACAGGATGTATTTATTAGGGAAATGGAAGCTAAGGCAGAGAGACAGAACAATTTTGTCCCCTTTCCATACCACTGAGCAAGCATTTCTGAGAGCAAGCTCATTACAGGGTGAAATAGAAACCCCCGAGAGCTAATGATAAAACTAATGAATTATGTAGTCACTTCTTCTCATGTCCTTCAGGTGTGAAATGAGGAAGTGAAGTTGGGATAGGTCATCGCTGAAGCCTCTTGAAGTGCTAAAAATCTATGATCTGTAAAAAAGCAGTGCCGGTTATGTTGACGTTTAGTGTTAAACATCCAAAAACGTATTGACAACAGGATGTCCTTTTGGGGTATGCTGACACAGAGTTGGGGCAGGCACAGATGAGGGGTTGGTTTTAAAAGAAGGTGACAGGCAGCTGCTTACAATGTGAGAAGGTATTGTTGACAGTTCACCATTTGCAGAGCATGCAAGAGGTTTAAAATATAAGATACTTGAACCTCAGAATTCGGGAGAATTTCAAATAACATAATTATTTTGTTTATCAGTATATTTCCAGAGTGCAACATGTGGTACAGCACTATACAAGACTATACTATTTATTATCATTCAGGGAAAGATGTCATGGAGAAGAATTTTTTTTAATCTTTTATCATTTTGGAATCTATAACCATTAAGACAACTGGGCAATACCAAGAGGCTGGAGGAACACATTCATAACTGAATGACCCCAATTTCCATTCATTCATGTTTGTAAGAGCATGGTTCTGCTTTTCAGGATGTCTTAATAGTTATGAATGGCTTGTTTTCAATATAAATGCCTAATGTGTTTTTCTATCAGATTAGTTCATTATGGAATAATGTACATCAATTTCATGCATAATTTGCACTTTTATAGCTGAAACATCAAGTAGAAACAGTATCATTAAATGTTGATTCGTGAAGCAAAAAAAAAAAATTTGTTTTAATTCAAGCTGAAGCTCATGTCTATCAGGCCAGCAGGAGCTGAGAATTCAGCAGGGAGATCACACTGTTTCCCCGAGGAGGCTTCCCTTTCTCACGTAACTCTTCACTCCTGCTGCTGGCTGCTGTTGCAAGCAGAATTTCTAGGTACTGAAAGTTGCTTCTTCCTTTGTACATACGTACATGCCCTAGGAGAGGGGTCAGCAAGCCTGACCTGCAGACCAAAGGAAAGCCACTTCCTATTTTGGTCTTCAAGTTAAGAACAGCTTTTTACAAATTCAAATGGTTTTATATGGTATTTTTAAGTAGAAATTTTGAAACACATAAAAATTATATGTAGTTCAAATTCAAGTCCAATAATAGGGTTGTAAATGCGGACACACGCCTTCATTTGTTCACTATGGCCATGTAACCGATGGCTCTTTTTGAGCTGAACTGGAAAAAAAGAGCTGCAACAGACTGTGTTTGCTACGGGGTCCTTGAAGGAACAGGAATATCATCCCTACCCAAGAAGAACTTCTATTTAAAAATGGTTCTTCCTCTAGAAACAGGGCAACACCATTGCACCCAGCAAAAGAGCATATGCTCTCCTTCTCATGCTACACACACACACACACACACACACACACACGCACGCACGCACGGACACCCTTTACTGCCATAAAGCCAGTCTGACCCATAACTCTATAAGGCACAGCAAAACCGCCCCATGGGTTTCCAAGGCCGTACATCTTGATGGGATCATTAAGCCTCATCTTTGTCCCTCAGAGAGGCTGGCAGGTTCCAACAGCTGACCTGTGGTCCGTAACCAGTGAAGAAGCCACTACACCCCCAGAGCTTCTCTCATGCCCGAAGACAAAGTCAAATCCCAACACACCATTTTCTTTCAATACAAAAGTTCCGTACCATAAGATCTCCATTTGTTTCCTTTTGCTTTGCTTGGGTTTGCTTTGCTCCGATTTTCTCCACTTCCTTCCCTGTTGCCTTCGTGGCACGGCACCCACTACCCTAGGTAGGTCGTTTCTCTTTGTTCTTTCCTGCCCGTCTCCTACCCAGGTCACTTCACCGCACCAATGCCGTGATGACCTGAGATCTAGGACTCGGGCCCTCCCACTGGAGGGTAAGTTCCATAAGGGGGTGCGGGGGGGGGTAGTAGGTCTTTGGCTCTCCACTGTCTAGAATCCCTAAAACTATTTAGTATACTAAGCACCGGGTGTCTTAACACGTGGACATTGCTTAATTAATAAATCCTAAAGAATGAATGGATAAGTAAGTGAAGGCTAAATATAAGGGCTGGGGAGAAAGAAAGGACTCTTTGAAAGCACTTTTTTTTTTCCCATAAAGGTCTATTTCATTTAAAAACGTAAGGTGTCACTTATGGAACGCGGATAATGCGCCAAGCACTGGGCTCCGTCATTTACCTTCTGATCATACTAGAGCTGTGTGATCTCATGTGTCTTTCAAGAGCCCTAACATGTCACCACCGATTCGTGATACACGTAAAGGCTAGCATGTGAAGTACATGATCAGCTTTCTCGGCCCCACTAATGTGTATTTTCCTGCCAAACTCTTCCCTGTGGTTCCCAACAGTCCAGAGCACAACTCCGGGTGGCAACAGCGGGTGAGCAGAATCTCAGGCCTCAAGGCTACATCCTTAACCTGTAGCCCATCGACCATCTGCAAGGCTCACACTCAGAGCCATCATGACTCCTACACAGAGCCATCCTAATAGAGCAGGGGGCACCTTGCCCTGTGGCTCTTCAAGACTGGAACTCTTCACACAGCTAGAAAGCCTTGTCTTTCTCCACACAGGAGTGGCTGCTGATGGAGCTCCTAGGAGGTCCACGGTGAGGTGTTGGGCAGCTAACCACCAGGGCAGCAATTCCAAACCAGCAGCCCCCTCCCATGAAGAGTTACAGGCTCACAAGCTCACCAGGGCAGTCGGAGGCTGCGCTCTACTAGGGTCACTGTGCGTCAGAATTGATGGAGCACCACGAGGAATATCCGCATGGGCCTAAAGCATATCTGACACTATCAGCCACGTCCTCTAAAATCATTTTCCGTGTCTCTTGGTAAGTTTTGCCCACTACGTCATCATACTCATGGCAGTGTAAAGCTACTATGTCTCCACCCTAATAAACAGTGCTCTGAGAAATTTGGAAAAGAATATTTATAGAGGAAAAGTTCACTTTGGTGGAGCCGCCTTGTGAAAGCATGATGTTCTTAAATGGAGATTCAGATAGTCCTGGAGCATCTCAGATAGGGACGAGGAATTTGAACCTAATGAAGGGAGTCTTCCATGGCTGCTTGAATCAGGTGTGCCAGTGACGTCTAACGGGTATCAATGCTGCGCAGTTCTTCATTCCCCTCAAATGGCTTGGCTCAGCACTCAAAGTTGATTCCTTGTGAAAAGCCCCTCTTAGCGGCACAAGAAAACTACTTTCCAAACATAATGTGCCGCCGTCTGCAGTTGGATCAAAGTGGTTATATATTAAGGGAACACCAAGGGAAAATACAGTCGGGAAATGGAAAGGTCAAAAGCCAACCACCTGGAAATTTATGTCAGTTTTTATGCTTCAGACCCTTGGCTGCAAACAAATATCACCCTTTAATACCATCACACAATAAAGAAAAACCTTTGACTTGCGGGCTTGTGGAGAAAGGAGAGGGAAAAAGCAGGATTCCTATGAGAGGCAAACCCTCTCCTGCACTTTGGTGAAGAATAAAAAGGCTTTAATGCCTTTCACCCTAGCTGGAGCTGAGGTTCAGCTAGGCTTCATCGACAGGAGACTGACAACGATTGGGCACCTTCTGCTTACCTGATTGCTTCATGGTTTTTATATCATTTAATCCTCACAATCATCCTTGAAAGGAGGCAACGTGACCTCATTTTGAGTGGAGGAAATTGCAGCTTAGAAAACCAAAAGGGCTTACCAGAGGTCGCCCGGTTAATTAGGAGCAATCGAGGGTAAGTACAAGAGATTCCCAAGCCTACATTTACCTAAATCATTTCCCCCCTGCTCTTGCTGGAATAACTAACCATCCACTTTTAAAAATAATGACGGGCTAAATCTTGCGATCAAGTTATTATAGCATCCCAGGAAGTCTGAACGTGACATGTTGTATTCAGGAATAAGAACCAGGATATGACATGGTCTCTTTCCAATGCATGTAGCCAGCAGATGCAGAATTTCAACTAGCCCCTGCTGTGATCTGTTTAGCAAGGAGGACTGCTTGATTGCTGTGAATAATTGGAAGCCATTAATAATGGTCAGCTCCAGGATATAGGGACATGGTCAGGGGTGGTAATTATATCTTGACTTCCAGCAGATTACTTCCTAGGGAGCAGGAAGACAGTCACTGTGTGGGAAACAGTTGTTTTTGTTTTGTTTTTATACAATAAAGGTAACTGCTTCTCTGGAGATAAGGGACTACCTTAATAACATGTGATCACCTGTGTTAGTCTGGGTAGACTAGAGAAACAAATCCATTGACACACCAATGTGTATAAGGAAGAGGTTTCTATACAAGAGAAATTGTACATTAAGGAAATACCCCAGCCCAGTCCAGATCAAGTCCATAAGTCCGGTATTAGCCCATATATCCGACAGCAATCTATAAAAACCTCTTCAGACTCATGAAACACTTGCAATGAAGCTGAATGTAGGATGATGACAAGCCAGTGGGTAGAGAGTCTTTGGAGCCACTGTCATTGGAAACATCTCAGCTCTCTGGCAGGGGTCTCTGCCTCAGGGTGGGTCCATGTGTCTTGTCAGCTGCTATGTTTCCAAGGGTGTGAGCAGAGAGACTCCCACCTCCAGGAAGGAAGTACCAGATTTCCCAGAATTCTCAGGCCATGCCCACACAGAGGCCTCATTGGCTATGATGTGATTGACAAGCTAGACTCCATCCCTACACTCTTCATCCTCAAATTGACAAATGATTATATATCTACCACACGTCACCAGTGAGAAACAAATTTGCAAGTAATGGCTGGTACTTGGACGCCTGCCCATTACTCAGTGTCTTCAGTCCTCAACTTCACCTTGACTCCTTCAGAGTAACACTACAGGTTGATATGTTGTAGGCAGGGGAGGTCTACAACCCAAATTGTGAAACACCCCTGAGGTCAGATCAGTGACTCAGTAGGAAATCAAATCTACCGGGCAATCATCTGCAAAGGTCAACCAGAAATATTTTGCTGATTAGTATATAGTCAATGTCCATAGTACATCACGAACTATTGAAGGAACTCACGACCTAGGGAAGGTCCAAATAGGTTCCTAAGAAGGAACATCAACTAGAAGCTTCCACACTTTAGCGGTGTGAGAGCTAAGGAATTGTGTCAACTTCGCTGGGTCCAGCTTATTCATGGTTTGGCAGGTTAGACCCTACTAATCTCTCATGAAGAGATCACGTCAAGGGTGTGGCTTGCTCCCAATACACAGGCACTGTAGAAAGTGTGCTTAATTTTTTACTGGGTCTGCTTTCCAAATCTGGTTCCTTGACTGCCAGTTCTCTGACATGGAACCAGCAGTCTGGGAGTCAATGTGCAGCCTGTCATGAAATCGGCAGACTTCTGAGAACTCGGTAAAAATGTAGAATGCTCCTTGAGTGTGAAAGAATTGTGTGCATTGAGGGAAAGTGTGTTAGGGAACAAGGAGAATTAAGGCTAATCATCAGAAACTGAAGGCTCTTTCAAGATTTTCTAGACTAGATCGCAGATTTCTGCATGCTTGAAGTGAGAACATAAAACAATGAAGAGCAGGATGTGTCTTTGATCCGACTGTTGAATTACAGGCTTGAAAAGAAACGTGGTGCTTACAGGAAATCCAGGTTCGGTTTTGCTACTGAATAACTCCATTTACTTGAGATAAATTTGCAAATATCAAACATCTGTTGCCCTTCTTTTCTTTTTACTTGAATTAGTTCTTCTTTTCATAAAATGAAGATGTATCTCTAAGAGGCTTCTGGCAGTATTTAAGGTTGTGTAAATTGACAATGATCGTTTTTCTTGCCACTTTTAAGCGAGAAGAAAAGGAGAGAGGTCTATGGCAGACAGCGTTTTCTTCATCTTTCCAGAAAGCTATGGATACAAACTGATTATCCTACTATGCAGCTGTCGGATAAAAGAATAATCCAGCTGTGTCCTACTTAAAGAAAAAGTAATTCATAAAAATCAGAAGTTATGCACCTATAAATTTAAAAATTAATTGAAATACATTTATAGAAATGTTCAACATAAGGGAACACTTCAATAAGAGTACCCCTAGTGTTTTGGAAATAAGAAGTTATTTATAAAAATTGAATTACTCTCTCACCAAAACTAATTTTTTAAATCCTAATTCATAAATCAGGTGCATTAGGGGGTTAGCTATTAAATTTATATTTTAAAAATATTTCTTTAAATAGCATGTCACCTCCACATACCAACTGTATTACCTGAAAATATGATTATATTTGCCAGCAGTTGATAAAATGCAAATTTGGAGAAACACAGTTATTGTTAGAGCTAAACACTCTTGTTATTCCTTATCTCTGTGGGTAAACAGGAAAAATGGATACATGAGAGATGTAGTAGTCATTCTTATTGTATTAAGATTTATAATTATGTTCTCCTGGCTTCTTATCTAGAAAATATCTGTCTATTATATTGATACACAAGTAATATAAATTATTCATGCTGATGGAAGAAGCAGAAGAGCTTGACACTAAACATAGGAATAGTTTCAGAAGTACTGCATCTCTGCTTTTGGCTCTAGGTTTTATTTGCTACTCCCAACATCTAAAGATAGGCATCCAAAATCTAATTTTTCATGGACATAAATTGAAGCTCCATGATAGTAAGTAGCATGCCTGTGAGAAGCAGAACCAGGACTAGAAGTGCATGCTGTGAGCTGAGCGGATGCTTTAATAAAAATATCATAAGAGATGACACAAAAGCAAGTACTCTGATTAAAATTGAATAAAGTAAAATTAAATATGAGATTTTAGGATCAGGCTACTATCAAATTATACTTTTCAAACCAACCAATTGTCTTTTAAAATAGAACTCTGGAACGTATATACACCTTCAACATCCCTTCACTTAGTGTAAAACAGTGATATTTTTAAAGCACTAAAGATGACTTCGTGGAGGAGAGACATGGCAATCTGCTTTCAAAAGGTCACAGTCAAAAAAAAGTTTTTAAACCCTCTTGGGCAGTCAGAGGTCTATCCACAGAAAATGGCGCCTGTGACAAGTCTTAGAATGCGCCCTGTGCAAACATTTCACACACAACTTTGAGATCGCTTTCTCATAATATCAGCTCAAAAATACAAGTCAAACTTATTAATCTTTTACTTAACAAATGATAATACTACATTAAAAGTACAACTGCACTGGTGAAAATTGGTTCTTGAAGTCCTGAAATTTGTTTTCCAGTTTCCTCGATCTCTACACGCTCTTCCACCAGGAAAACAAAATAATAGAGCCTGCCTGGACCCATTAACTAGAAACAAAACAAACAAATTGGAAGGAAAAAAACTGTTATTCAGTCCATTTTGACTACAGGACAGAATAGCACTATCCTTTTAAAGGGTTTCCTAGGCTGTAAATCTTTACAGGAACTGAAAGTCTCATCTTTCTTCTGTGGATAATAGTTGTTCTCGATCTGAAGACCCTGTGGTCAGCAGTCCAATATATAACTCACCATGCCATTTGGTACCCTTGATCCTTGAAGCCTCTCAAATATGAAAGTTTTTTTTTTTACCTTGCTGAATAACTTCTCAAAGAAAGCAATGGAAAATGTGAGGGTTAAAACACCCTGCTCAGGAACACCCCCTTCAAGTGACACCTAGAGAGAGCAGTTGTCATACCTGCCATACCTTAGATCCCCCTAGGGGGCAGTTCTACTCTTCACACGTTGGATCACAAAGGGTCAAAATTGACCGCAGTGCAACTAATAGCTACAAAGATGGATTTATCTGTCACCTTGCAATTCTCGTTTGAAAAGCCACCTGGTTAGCAGTAGACTTGCTGTCTCTAGTCTACACATGCTCCACCTACTCTGTAGGCTCTCCGGAGGATAATAATCTATGTGCTTAGAAATTTGTGCAAATATCATCATATTCCAAAGAAAACTTCAACATTCCAGTTCAAAAAGAGAAACACAGGCCATGATTTCTGTTGAGAAGGATTAGCAGAAGTCCAGACACTTAAGTTTTGTTGCGTTACTCTGAATGTTTGACCAAAAAGAAAGTTTAAAAACATTTCTAACCAAATGTCTGATCAGTTCCAGATAATCAATGCTCAGACAGAGCTTCATATAAGATTCCAATATTGATTAAGAATTCTATCTTCTTAATGCATCTCCTTTCTAATAATCAAGTTTGACCGAGTCCGATAATGGCACTATATTTCTTGATGAAATAGAGACACGGGGCTAAATAACACAAGAGAGTAAAATTACTTCTAACAATCTATTTAAAGATTCCATTAAGAAATGCTGGTTCATGTTAGATCTTGATAATGCATTTATATGTGAGTTCCACATGAATATGGAATGGATTTAAAAACAACAATGCTCTCAGACAGTGAGTATTACAGAAGGTTATGCGTGCGGAAAGCAGATAAGAGACCTTTTGGCGAAATCGGAGCACTAGAGCGGAATTTGCATACTCGGTGTTCCATGAGAGGGAGGTTATGGTTGAATGAAGATTGGGGGAAATGTTATGAATAGAGACAATCATGCATGTAATTTTTGTCAAGACAAATTGGCTGATTAAAGCTGCCATTTCTTGTGGCAATACAAAAGGGGAGTCCGTGAGAAAATTCACTAAGCTCAAATGAATAATAAACTGAAAATGAACAAAGATTATGACATCACTTTAAATGTTGAGGCTAATGATTATGTGCTTCTCAGCAGTTGTCCGTAGTGCTTTGTACCTTAGCAGTTCAGAATGTTTCATAGCACCACTGAGTCATGACTTTCCGAGTTGACAGTGGCCAACAAGATTATCTAGTCCAAACACACATCCAAGGCTCTGTCCTCTCGGCAACACCTGCTCCCTGCGTCATACAACGTATGTGAATCGCCCAGCAATCCCATTTCCTTTTGAGCACACTATTTCAGATCCTATAAGTAAGATTCTAAATATTCATACTTGCCACTTGCCTTGCATCGAACCATATAGCAAACTTAGGCGTCAAGCACAGTTCTTAGTTGGTAGGGCAAAAGGAACATGAAAATTTTAAATACTGTAGGATGGAAAATAAGTAGGTGGTTACTAATTTTTGTAGACCTTTGACTCTTTTAAATCCCAATCCACTGGGCTTTGGGGGAATCAGAAAGAAGCAAGCTATTCTCATCTACGGGCCCTGGAGAGGCCCTAGAACTGGAATACCTCTTAATTGGGGTACACCCCCTTCCAGTTATGACCCTCAACAACAGCCCAAGGCTCATAAACTCCTTGATCCATACTGTCACGCTTTCAGGACCAGAGAGCCCAGCTGGGAAGCTGTGCAGCCCTCTCAGTCTGCTTGCAGAGAGGGGTTTGGGAGAGCCAGGGCCTGCCGGCGACCTGGTCGCCATCGGGGAACAGCCGAGATGGACATTTACCTGTCTTTCTACACTTGCACCATCACGCTCCATTGTACTTTTGCTATTTCTTCACCGGAAGGGGTACACATTGTAGTTATCAACCTAAGGGGTGGATCAAACTCTGCATAAGAAGAAACCAGGCCACCTGAGCATTTGCCAGCCTGCACAGTAAGTGTCCCACATGGAAGAGTCTTCATGTGGTCACAATTGCACCGAGTGCCTCTCTGGCCAGTCGTTGTTATAGGGGTTGTAGATGTGGCAGAGGGCGAAGAGGGATTTCAACTCTCTGTTACACAGAGCTCATTCTCTAGAGACAGCGAGTCTGAATGAATGAAGAAAAGAATAGTTGTGGCAGATGGTAATAAATGATGGTGGGGAGGAATAAAGCAGACAGGGAGGACAGAAAGACCGGGAGGCAGGAAATCATGCATCATAAAATTACCCTATCTCCTCGGGGATTCTTTATATTCTATAGAACGTTTCCAAATCCAGAATCAATTTCCCAATTTGGAGACGAGGAGGTTCACCACCGACTCTCTTTACCTCGGCAGTTTTCTGGAGCAGAGATTTTTGAACCGGGGTAACAGACCCTGAAGGGCAGAGGCTCTAAGGACTCTGTCTGAGCTGCAGTCCCCACCCATCGGTCAGTTTGTCACAGGGGGTGACTGTATGTTGCGCTAATGCGGGAAACTATCCCTTCAGGATTTCAGAGACCACATGGTTAAGTTCCCGCAGCGCTGCCAACTAAAACTAAGAAGAAAGTCTGCTTTCTAAAAACCAGTCACCGAAAACCCTACTGAACACAACAGTGTATTGTCCGAAGTGATGCTGGATTATCAGTCTCCTGAAGCAGACACACCCAAAATACGCAGTGACCGCAGTGCACTGAAGCAAATCACCAATCGTGAAGATGGCATAAGGCCAGGAAATATGTTTATCTGTTAAACACAGAAAAAGACCTGACAGAAACTAACAATAACAAAATTAACTTGAACAGTTAAAAAAACCCACAAAGCATTATCTTTATTTTTACTAACATCTAACTGGGTAGATTATCGATAACTAAACATGCATAATGAAATTAATTGTGCCCGTGACTTTGTCACCCAAACAGAAATCACATGGACATTGCCACATCACATTATAATTAGCCCACACATCTCAAAATATACTTTTATTGCTTCAATATAAAGAAAGTGATTCGGTCCATTACTAGCTGTATTTATTATGCTAATAATAAGCACTTATTTTATAATGAGACACATTTTAAAATATGTTTCTAACATATTTCAGTATAATTGGTTTTCCTTGCAAGTCCATGTAGTATTTTCATTTAACTTCACTTGCCTGCCTGAGTAGTACACAGCACTGAAGACAGGTACATGGAAAGGTAGAGAGTAAATAGATGGGTGCCAAGAACACCTGGGACAGGCTCAGAGACAGTAGCAAGGGCTGATGGGCTTTTCTTGCACAGCATGATTAGTTGGTACCACATGGGTGGTTGATGACATTCGCTTAAGTACGTACAGAAACACGAAACAGGGGAATATGCTCTGTCTATATTTATAATATAAAAATTAATAGTATCATATGACTGATGAGTAATACCCTTCCAAAGTGCTAAGATAAAATAATTGACAGAGACAAAGGAACGGTTCCTAACATGAAGAACCTAAGGACACTGGACAACTGAATGCAATGGGAAATCTTGGCTTGGATCCCAGACCAGGACAATGGTATTAGTGGGCCATTTAACAAACTTTGAATATGTTCTGTACTAGTCAATAGTACTTTATCGTTGGTAACACCCTGCTTTGGAATCACTGCCCTATGTTTTTGCCACATGTTAGCAGGGGTGGAAGTTGAGTGATATTCATAACAGGACTCCTTTCCACTGTTCTTGCGAAGTCTGAAATTATTGAAACTCTACAAGTTTGACCAGCCCTTGAGTAATTTTCATTTAAAAGAGTCCAGGGGGTACAATGGTTCTAGGTGCTCAGTTGTGAACCGGAAGGTTGCTGGTTTGAACTTCCCGGGAGAACACACCGAATAATCTGTTCCCATCCACGCTGCAGACGAGGAAAGCCGATGACACAGTTCCACTCTGCCACATGGGCTTACTCGATCTTGTGACCCTCAACAACAGCCCAAGGCTCATAAACTGCCCTTGATCCATACTGTCACGCTTTCAGGACCAGAGAGCCCAGCTGGGAAGCTGTGCAGCCCTCTCAGTCTGCTTGCAGAGAGGGGTTTGGGAGAGCCAGGGCCTGCCGGAGTCCTGGTCGCCATCGGGGAACAGCCGAGATGGACATTTACCTGTCTTTCTACCCTTGCACCATCACACTCCATTGTAATTTTGCTATTTCTTCACATTAAACTAAAATTATCGCCTCTGTGCCCTCAAAACCTGCCTCCATGTAATATGCTGCTCGGTGGCTTCTCACTTCCCCGTTGTGCATGCTGGCCCCCATCACTCCCAGGTTTAATCTCCCTAGGTCTCTGGCTGGGTCTCTGGGTTTACTTTCTGTTCTCCCTGCCTCACCCATGCATGATCCTTAGCACCATCATCTGCTCTGCAGAAGCGTGCTCCATTAACAGCTACAGATGTCCCCAACCCACACCAGCTGCCCTGCACGAGGTGCCATGGGAGCACAGGAATCAGGAATGCCAGCAGGAAGGGAGCAGCACAATTCCTTCTCTCCAGAGTGAGTTTGGCTCAGAGTAACTGCCTCCGGCCAGGAGCGCATACCTGCCAGCCTCCCGTTTCTATGCCAGGTGCAGACTTTCCTCCCATCAGAGCTTTTGAAGTCCGGTGATGGGAGTGGTCATCAGCAGACAAAGAACTCGGTTGCCAGAAAATCCAATCGGAATAGGCTGGATATGAATGGAGAACAAAGCCTCTATTTACAGACAGCATAAAACACCTCCCTCTTCAGAAGAGAAGAAAAAAGGGATGGATAAAAGAAGGAACAGGGGGGAGGGAGGAAGCAAATAAGCAAATCGTTTCTCATTAGAAGAGCATCTCTATTACCGAAATGACGGAGAAACAGGAAGGGTGATGACAGACGGGTGGTCCAGGTCCTCACACACTACACCTAACTGACTGAAAGCCAAGTTCAAGTTCAAATGTAATTGCATTCATAGCCTATTCTGATTTTCTGCTATAGCAGCCCTCCATGAAAGAGCTTTAAACGGAGTACTTTACAGAATATGTTGCCTCCTTCTGCCTCCCAGGAAGTTACTCATTTGGGAGAGACACGAAGCTGTGGTAATTGAGAGGACTGTGCGTACACTGTCAAAATGTTCATTTACACATGTCCATTCAGTGATGTGATTATCTTGTGCAGCACCTTCAAATGCATTCGTTTTGAACTTGGGATAGATCCCAAGTTCCTTTCCACAGTCTACCAGACCTTCCGTGATCTGACACCTGTTAACATCCCCTATCTCATGTTGGGCCACTCTTCTGCCTGCTCACTGAGTCTAGCTCTGCTCTTCTTCACTCTGTTTGTCCAGGCAAGGAGCACTTCCAACCCAGAGCTTTATTTTCAATGTGACTCCACCTGGATTGCTCCAAATACCAAATTCGCCGTGACTGAGGACTTCTCACCATACAGCCTTTAACTCCAATGTCGCCTCAGCAGAAATGCCTCCCTTGACTGATGCCACCCCATTCCCAGGATCCTCTGTACCACTGCTTCATTGCATTTGCTTTGGAGTGCCAATTGTGCATGGGAGACACTACAGGGTAGACACCGTGGGCCATCCTCTGGATTCACTACAAGAGCAGGAGATTCACCACTCTTTCCCACTGCCATATCCTCAGCCTCTGGAAAAGTGCCTAGCACATGGTCAGCATACGATACATGTTTGTGTGGATTGAGTGCATTTTCAAGGACTATCCCTGCCTGGAAAAAAGGCATTGACTACCTGTTGGTTTAATTCTCATTGTTGTGCTTTGAGTCTTGACATGAAAGGTCAGCACACTAGCTCACATATCTGCAGAAGGAATCTCCTCTGTGGAGCAAACAAAATGTTTGGTCTACCACTGGATTTGCCTATCCCAGTAACTCAAAAAATACTTGATTGTACACCATTGTATTAGGATCATGTGATCCTATGGAATCTGTCCGAAAAGTGGGAGGAGGGGAGAGTTAAATTAGATTCGGAAGCAGTTATGTTGGTTGATTCCAACTCATGAGTCCATGTGCTTCAGAGTGCACTTCTTCCACGGAGCTTTCCATGGCGAGTTTTTTCACCAGGCCTTTAATTGGAAACACAGCTGGGACTCAACCTCCCTGCAGAGCATGCTGGTTATATCACCCGGGATTTGAGATGTGGGCAAATACATGGATCGGATAAATGGGAAACACTATTGCTATTCCATATGCCAATGGAGAGAAGCAGCCCATGACAAAGAGCACACACGAGTTTAGACGTCAAAGTGACTTGGCTCAGCCACCAGGTCTCTCCATTTGTAAGCAGTGTGATGTGCCAACATTGCATTGCTCCATTTCCTCATTTATAATAAACAGGAAAAGAATCCCATTTATGGAATTGCTGTGATGCCTAGTTTATACAGTTTTCTAAGGAGACCACCCAAAAGTCCTTGCAGAACCCCTGTAATGAGGTAGCCCACGGATGACTTGTTGGCAGCTCATGTTGAAGCAAAGCCAGTGGAACAGTGCGTTAAGCAGCCAAAATCTTCATCGATACCATGTAGGCCATAGAATTGATGGTTCAAAGACGAAATTCATGACTACATAAATAAACAAGGGGGAGACATCTCAATGCTAACTAATTCATTTATCTTTATTGACCCAGCATTATAATTATGAAATGCTCAAGAAATAAAACAGATAATTATCTTGAAATGAATATGCAGGATTTTCTGAATGCCAAAAAGTGTGGTTTGTTTAAAAGGAAATATTCCATTAGGTAACAGCATTTCTTTGGACCATCATTTCTTCTTTTATTAAAAAATAGAAGTAGTAAGTACTTTATCCTAAAAGCTGTTCTAGTGATAAGTCTAGGATTCTAGGGGCTGCTTTTCTTTGAAAAATTATGCTCCTGACACCCTGTATGTAATGACGTTAGGGATGTTTCCAGTATCGAGTCATAGAGTCACAAGTTTCTCTGTTAACTGAACTCCTGCTCCATGACCCCACCTGGTGGTCAGTTCCACGCATTTACCGGTCAGCCATGCAGCGTGGACGGTGTGGTCTGAATCAGTGAAAGCAGGCCAAATTTATGTCCTCAAAATATCACCAGGACTTTAGCTTCTCCGGAATAAGACCTCTTCTGAAACTATACACAGAAGGCTGATATGAGCATATAACTTCTAGGCATGTGCTCTGTCTCTGGTGGGAAATGTGAACTGACAGGCTAATAACCAATCAGTTATGGCTTAGACCATCATCACGACACCAGGCAAACTCATTTTGATAAAACCCAGCCCACCTATATGTGGGCTACATGGAGATTCCAAGAATTATATTGTGTCTGGCCCCAGTGGGGCATACAAAGGGCCTTCGTGCCTGGAAAAGGCTTACAGGGGGTTTATGGGTGCTTACATCTCCATCCCGGGTACGTGACAAAGGAGATTTGCTGCAGGTGTTCCCTGAGATACATCAAAGGATGTGCTTATGTCTTTTCAAAAGAGAAGTTGGTTAACTGGGTGGCTTTGTTTGTTGTTGTTTTTCCCCCGGAGAGGTTTGAACTTGTATGTGAAGCATTTGATCGAGCAGCCAAAGGGATCTGTGTCCTTTCTGGTAAAAACCAGAATGGTGTTCTATGCCCTAAAAAAGTTTCCATAGTCTTCTCTCGACGTAATTTGAACTCTAGTCGTGACAACACGAGAAAGCATGTTTGGGTCACTAACACTCCACTGCTGCTAAAGTTACCAGCAGCATGTCCAAACTCGTCACTCAAATTTTTCTTGTGCACTTTTTCTTCACTCACCCTGATATGAAGAATGCTATCCTGGTCATATTACCACAAGTTGAATCTAGCATGCCTCATAATCAAATAGTCTCTAACTAAAATATGGTCGTCTTGGTTTACCTGTTTCACTGTCACGCATCCGTGTGTTTCCAAAGTTGCTTCTTAAACATGCAGGCTTCATTTCTTCGTTGTTTGGGTGGAGGTGGTTTGTATTTTTTAATGACAATATTTACTGTACAATAACACATTTGGAATGACTCTAAAGCAAGGAAGAAAAAAGATCCACTGGCATAAAGACTCTAAATATAGATATAATCCCAGGCATCAAGATATTTTTAATTGTAGTAAGTAATATGATTCACAATGAAAACTTTAAAAAGTATAAAATAAAAACTAAAATCTTCTTTAGTTTTTTTCTCCCTACTTTTTAATCTCGATTTTCCAGTGATAACTACTGTATTTTTAGAATTTGTGTTCTAAACAACTATAGGATTAAGTGTGTATATATATGTGTGCAGTCATATAGATACATCTGTGTATGGGTATATACTACATATATCTTTATTGACAAATGCTCACAATTATGCTAGAAGCCAGCTATATAATTTTGGGGGGGTTGGGGATCTAAAAATAAGATCCTTTTTTAGATCATGAGTGGCTATCTTCATAGTGGGAAAAAATACAATAGGAACAAAAGATAATAATTACACAGTATTTAGTATTTACTAGGCCAGTGTCACACCTTAACCAAACACATCACACACATTTCACCTTTGTAAACCTCACGGTAACCCAAGAAATGCCATTCAGATAATGAACTGAAGCTTAGGCCAAGATCAAACTCTTAATTAGTGGTCAGTGTAATATTGCAAATCAACAAGCTGAATGAACCATTTTAACTTCTTGTTGTTAGATTTTCAACCTGGAAATTAAGTCCTAAATGAATATGCCTTCCCTGGAAAGATATGAGAAGAAAGCAGAAAATACATCTATATACAAACCAGGGGTGTGTGGAAGGGATATTGTGCCCATATAGATATTGATTAAATGAATTTTATTATTTTACCATAAAATGGTGCCGCAAAGTTTCCATGTACCTGGGGAAAAGCCTCAGGATAAACGGCAATGTTTACTAAGCGATGCTTGTGAACTTTGGGGACCTCCTTTGATCATTGTTTTCTTCAGCTCAGTGCATACGCCCATTTCCTGGTCATACCCCATTTCTTCACTCCTTAGATTGAGACAAGCCAGCAACCCCTGTGGCCGCTGAATCTCTCTTTGTGGGCACTCAAAGTAGAAATCCTTCCCTCCTTCCTTCCTGCCGGCTCCTCAGGTATCCTAGACTTCATCCCAATCAAAGATTTGGTAGAGCTGCTCTCCTCTGAAGGCTTTCAGGATGGAACCTTACTTGCCTCGTCCTCGTTTCTTGTAAAAATTCCTGCGGTGGAGTGTGTCCCAATTCGTAGTGCCTCTCTCTAGGTCTTCCAAGACGAGGAATCTTACAGGAGTGGATGCAATCATTGTTCTCTCTTACCGCAGCTGGTGGGTTGGGACCACCAGCCTTGCTGGTCACACCAAAGGGTTGGTTACCAGCCAAGAGTTCCTAGGTTTCGGGTCACTGTTGGAAATCCTTGGCTACATTGCAGCTATATGGCTGCTATCTCTGTCTGTCTTTCCATGACCTCCGCCCCATGTCCTCTACTTCTCTTCTCGAAACAGCATGATGGCTTTAGCAGCCCCAATTATAGCACCTTGAGATCCTTAATTCACCGCATATGCAAAGATCCTGTTACCAAAGAAGGTCATAGTTTGAGGATCTAGGTGGACACACATGGTGGGATGAGATTCACTACAAAGAGTGAACTAAAATAACTGGCATAAGGTGCTCTGTTTTATTTTGCTAGTGTTGTGTGTGTGTGTGTGTGTGTGTGTGAACTCCCCTCAAAGACAGCATCACTGATTCTCATGATTGTCGGCAATTTTCTCAGTTAAATGTCATTTTCATTTTTTAATATGCCAGAAAACTTTTGGGTTTTATTTGGTAGTCATTTTAAAAGAGTGTGGTAGTTACATCGCTTCATGTCCACTTAATAAATAAGTACAGGGTCTAGCCTGTCAATCAAGTCACTGCCTGATGATGCTTCTCTGTGGGTGTGGCATTCTCATGAGGATTCTGGAAATAGCTTCTCTTTCTCCTGGGAGGCGGATCACACACCTTCTCCGCTTCACTTTCCTGCTGTTGAGACACTCAGAGAGCTGGAAGAGCCACGTGGAGACCAGCACCAGTGCTGAGATGCTTATAACACCACTGGACCCACAAGACTTACCGCCCACTGGCCTGTGATCTTTCTACATTCGGCAACATTGTATGTTCTGCGTGAGTCTGAAAAGGAATTTATAGACTAGGACCGGACATATGGGCTAATATCAGACTTATGGACTTGATCTGGACTGGGCTAGGATGCTTTCTCAATATACAATTGTTCTTTGACATACAATTGCTCATTGATATAAAGCTCATTCTTTTTTTTAAAACAATTTATTAGGGGCTCATACAACTCTTATCACAGTCCATACATATACATACATCAATTGTATAAAGCACATCTGTACAGTCTTTGCCCTAATCATTTTCTTTTTTTTTCTCCTCTTTTCTTTTTTTACAATTTATTAGGGACTCATACAACTCTTATCACAATCCATACATATACATACATCAATTGTATAAAGCACATCCATACATTCCCTGCCCCAATCATTCTCAAAGCATTTGCTCTCCACTTAAGTCCTTTGCATCAGGTCCTCTTTTTTTTCCCCCTTCCTCCCCACTCCCCCCTCCCTCATGTGCCCTTGTTAATCTATACATCATTATTTTGTCATATCTTGCCCTATCCGGAGTCTCCCCCCCCCCTTCTCTGCCGTCCCTCTCCCAGGGAGGAGGTCACATGTGGATCCTTGTAATCAATTCCCCCTTTCCAACCCACTCACCCTCCACTCTCCCAGCATCGTCCCTCATACCCTTGGTCCTGAAGGTATCATCCACCCTGGATTCCCTGTGCCTCCAGCCCTCATATGTACCAGTGTACAGCCTCTGTCCTATCCAGCCCTGCAAGGTAGAATTCGGATCATGGTAGTTGGGGGGAGGAAGCAAAGCTCATTCTTAAACATATGTAAATGTCCCTGGATTTGTTTCTCTATTCAATCCAGTCTAACACAGATAGAGATGAAAATTTGCAAGTAAGCCACTTAATTATGACTTTTTCAGAAACATCATTCTGATCCTACTTGACTTTCCAAGAGCAAGAGCCCTGTGCAAAATGAAACCAATGAACTCTAAGGTCCTGAGCCCTTGAGTCACGAAGGAAAAGAACGTGAGAGGCAATTGGAATACCACCTCTGTCTCTTCCTAGAGAATCTGTATTCCTCGGGGTAACGCCCAACTTGTTTATGCTAAGTTCTTCTCACAAAACTCTGGTGGTGAAACTGGATTTACGGGGAATGCTTGGGTGCTGTGCTTCTATAACAACTACAAATGGGGATGTAAACATAAATGTATTGTCTTATAATTCTGGATGTTGGAAGTCCAAAGTCATCTTTAGTAGGTCAGTTCCTTCTGTAGATTCCAGGGGACACTTTGCTTCCATGTGCTCTGGAACCCCTGAGGTCCACCTGCAGACCTTCACTCTGGGCCACTTCGTTAAATCACTTGAACCTTTTGCTTCCATTGTTGCATCTTCAACTTCGCTTTGGAAATACTGTCTCCCTCCCTCTCCCTCTGTGATAGTCACCTAACGTAGTGTCAATGTAAGGATTAAGATTGTAGGGGTGGAGTCTAGACTATCAATCTGGGGATAGCCAATGAGATTTCTGTGTGGTCATGGCCTCCTGAGAATTCTGGGAAATCTGGCACTTTCTTCCTTGGAGACAGGAGAGACTCTCTCTTTGCTCACACCCTGGGAGACATAGGAGTTGATAAGACACGTGGACCCACCCTGATGCAGAGACCCCTGACAGTGCTGAGATGTTTCCAATGACACTGGATCCAAAGACTTTCTGCCCACTGGCCTGTGATCTTCTACATTCGGCATCATTGCATGTGTTTTGTGAGTCTGAAGAGGACTTCATAGATTGGTATCAGAAATATGAGCTAATATCAGACGTATGGACTTGATCTGGACTGGGTTGGGATGTTTGCTCAATTGCTATTATATGTAAATATTTTTCTTATGTACGTACATATGTATGTCCATGGATTTGTTTCTCTATTCTACCCAGACTAATACATCCTCCCTCTTGTAAAAATACTCTTGATTACATGCAGGGCCTAATAGGACAGTCCAAAATACTCTCCTCATCCCTGTAAGGAGATATTCACAAACTGAAGTGACCTGGATGATGTAGTAGTTACGTTTTGGGCTATGATTCTCAACATCAGCAGTTCGAAACCACCAGCAATTCCAAGGGCAAAAGACTGGACTTTCTACTTCTGTAAAGTGTTATAGTCCAGAAATCCACAGGGGGTTGCTATGAGTTAGCATTGACTCAATGACAGTGAGTTTGGTTTGGTGGGTATTTGGGGGCATCATTACTCAACCCACTATAGTGCCTCCTGAACTGAGGTAGTCAGTTAATTGTGCCAACCTGGCCAATAAACACATGTGGGGTTGACTGAAGGGCAGAGGGATAAATGGCTCAGTGAACCTCACCTTTCAAGTTCCCAGATCTCTTGCTCTGTGATGGTCGGACCAGTCTGCAGCTGCCTTAGCCAGTTCCCTGCTTCAGCTGGCAAGGCTCACTTCCTGCAAGACATCCCTGAGGAGAAGCAACATGGACCTACCCTGATGAAGCCATGGGTGCCGGAGGAGCCGTGTGGAGACCCCTGCCAGCGCTGAGATGTTGACACATTCACTGACTCAACTTTCCTTCTGCAGTCGGCATCATTGCGTCTGTTTTGTGAGTTGGAGGAGGACTTTGTGGATTGGTGCTGGACATATGGGTTAATGGGTTAATGTTGGACTTGTGGACTTGGGCAGCACTGGGTTGAGATACTTTCTTGATGTTCACTACCCTTTATATAAAACTCTTTTATACATGAGTTTCCGTGGATTTGTTCCTCTGATGTACCCAGACTAACACATGAACTTTTGAAGAACACCAGGAAAGCAAAGCTACCGCCACATGCATCCATAGTTCGCACCACTCCCCCATAGAATTGAGGTTATAATGAGAGTCACGTTCCCCACTAAGGATACAAAGAACACCAAGAAAGAATTTACTCAAAGACTCCCAGCTAGACAAGAAGCGCACATAAGAAATGTGGGTAGGAGCTAGCCTCCTTTGCTTTACAAAATAAAGTAGTCAGCTGTCATGGTCTTTTCTTAATTCTGACAAGTTCTACAGACGCTAATTGCAAAATAGATGCTGCCTTTGGAAACTTCCAACATTAGCTCACCAGGCAGCGTTTTGACTATCTTCCAACATCAAGATTTATTTTTAAAAAGGAGGGAATAAAAGTTTATTTTCCCATGGAAGTGGCAGGGTTTTCATTCTTCAAGTAAAACAATAAGCTTGAACTTTTAAGACTTTATTTTAGGGCAGGAAGATGCCTTTGGCATACGTTCTGGTCACCCCAGGTGATGGCCCTGGTATTATTAGAAAGCAGCCTGGGAGAAGCTAAGAGAAGCGGGTTTGTTTAGCCTGGGGGAAGACAGATTGGCAGGTGATTGGGCTAAATATATTCCGGAATGATATTTATAATATCTTAAACAATTAACAACATTGGCACCAAAGAATTAGAATAAATGCCAGCTGTAAACAAGCCTTGCACCCTTACTTGAACATATCTATCGATAACAGCCTGAGCACAGAGCAACATTAGCATAAGAAAATACACACGTGAGCAGCGTGAGCTCAATAATCTTACATTTCTGGATTTCCTTTCCTTTTGGCAAGTTTATGTAATTATTTATGGTTTCAACCTGTTTTTCAAAATCATATTCATCGGTGTGGTGCCACAGAAAGCTGCCAACATCGCAGCTGCAAGTGGGCAAAGGGAAAGAGAGATGACTGAGTGATTGAAACGCAGTAGGAGAGCAAGGTAACCAGCTCTGATGGGAAGGGTCGTGGATCAGGGACCAAAAGGCTCTTCGTCCCATTCCCCTTTCCAGTAAGTGCATGTCTCTTTTGAATCCCACCTCTCATCTCCTTGGGTCATGGCTTGGCTTGTCTCCTTTCTCTGTCTTGGTCCCACTCTGTCCCTGTGTATCTCCCTGTCTCATACATCAGCTTCCTTCTTCTCTGGGAACATTTTCCCTCCTCCAGCTTCAACTCTATGAGATGATTCCAAATCTCTAAGCCTAGCCAGACCCTTCTTTTCAACACAGATCCCATTTTGGACATGAATTGCCACTGCATAACTTTCTCAGATCGTAAGAAACTTATGATGTACCTTTTTCTTCTCAACGTACATGGACATAGGTAGCAGAATTCAGAATGGGTAAATGAGTTCAGAATTATAAAATGAGAAAAGCTGGTCTTTGAAATATGAAGCAGCGAGAGGCGGTGCTAGCCCTCGGTCAAGACAGGAGGTGATTGTGATTGGCCCACCATGTGGCATGTGGTGTTTCAGAATGTTGACAAGAACCCTTTTCACCCTCAATGCATAGACTATTCAGTAGGTGTTGTGTTTGGGCAAAATGATCAGAAAAAAAGCATATACAGTTTTAAATATAATCTATGGCAGTCACCACAAGATTGTTGGGAAAGTTAATAGAAATCAGGTAAAGGAAACCTCAATAAGATCAGGTAATGTGTCCAGTAAGGGATTGATAATGCTATCACCTTACTATTACGTTGAGCTATAAACATTTAAGCACTTTCATGCAGTTCTTTAAATATTTCCTTATTAAAATGTTTAAGGTTGGTATCAAAAGCTCTGTTACTAAGAAGAAAATGAAGCTTGGACTTAGTTCTTTTCTCTTTCAGCTTGACTGCCATAGAAACTGACAGGTGTCTTTCTTTTTTTTAAATAACATGGTCCATTTACTTGTCATATTTAGAAACTCGAGAAAAAAATGAACAGCCATTGATTTTTTAATGACTTGACAAGTCAGTTTATTCAAAACTACCATTTTTGAATATGCATGTAGACAAATGTAAATGTCACAGGCCCTACACCGAGGAACAGGTTACACCACGCACAAGCCATCCCACACAATCGCCCAAGCTAGCACTCACGGCCTTTTGTGAGCACATTTGTCATTCCATATCATTGTAAAGGAGAGAGCAATGGCGCTGATGATAGTAAGTGCAGTCAGGGCAACAGCTAATTGACAGGTGAAGATGAATTGGAGGTTTGAGGGCTTTCTGAGAAGCTGGCCAGACCCATCTAAAACAACAATAACTAAGTTCAAGAGATCAATAGTTTTCAATACATCAACTCAGAGTCAGCCTTTACCTCCTGGACCTGGGCTGCTTATTCAAACAGCACTTCAGGAGCTTCTCTCCAACTGAAGAAAAACATAAATAAGAGAAATACCAGTCATTCCGGCCCTGATCAACACTTGCAGCCACCTGGAGAGTGGAGCAGGTGTAGCTAAGTCAAATCGCAGAAGACTTCCAGCCCTGACCCACAGCCTCAACTCCGTGTAACGCGACCCATCATGCTGTCACTGCACCTGGCACATACACAAAGAATTTACCTTCTGCGCAGACGCCAGGTCAAGCCCCACACTGGCAGGCAGTGCGGATGTCTGTTGACTTGGCCTCCTCTGGAGCAGATTGCCCAAGTCACAGAGGGAGTGTTGATTTTATGACAGACTCAAATGGGCTACAGGACCACGTCACACATTTAAAGCAGTAAAGGGTCAGCTGAGAGAAGTAATAGGAAAAGCCAAGGACCCACCAAGCCTTGGAACATAGCAAGAGGACCATAAAATAAAAAGTTTCTAAAACTGGAAAATGATACAGATCACCACCTTCATTAGCTTCATTCTTCTCAAAGGGAGGGAAATAGTGAAACAGAAGATGAAGACACAGATGTTACAAGAAGGTAACATTCGTGTCTTTAAGAAGCGAATGCGCCACATTGTGCTCAGATGTTACTACATAATTACAGATGGTACTTGATCATTTGGCAGAGAGCTAAAATGTGTTGCTTTGGTATGCTGGCTGGTCAGTTGCCAGTGACACTAGAGGACAAGGTAGGTAATGTTGGGAATGTTTATGGAAGCATATCACCAAGTGTTTATTCCCACAGCGAGGCTGATGGAGTCAAACCACCCAGCTTCCAGTTAGCATTGGAATGCTTGATCATTGATTGAGGGCTCACTGTCTATAAACTACAACAATAACAAATTTTTTTTAAAAATAGTTACCATCTAGTTAATTCCCATCCCGTGAGTCCCCACGTGTTTTAGAGTAGAACAATGTCCCACAAGGGTTTTTAATGACTGGCTTTTGGGGAAGTATATTGCCAAGACTTTCTTCTGAGGTATCTCTGCTTAGGTTTGAACTTGCAACCTATTGGCTTGTAATCAAGCACATTAACCACTGCACCATCAATGTATTTGGATTATGGGTAACTATAGCTAAGAATATTTTCTGGTTTAATCCTCACAAAATCCTGTGTCTTCACAACTGTTATGATCTCTTTTAAGAGATAGGCTTCAAGCTCAGCTAGCTAGCAATAAAAATTGTTTATGTTCTTAAGCACAAAGTAAAACTTCCTCTTCACCATTATCCCTTTTCTGAGACATGGAATGCTAACCGTAATAAAAAGCATAGTAGGACAGCAGCTGCATTCACTCCTTGTTAGGCAGCTTACGAAGCACCATCTTAACTTATATCCACCAATTGCATTGCTATCCCTAGAATACTTAGCCATAGAAAAAAATTTCACATGTTGTCTTTGAAAATTATATTACAGACCTTTATCATAAATGATTCTAAGTTCAAATGAACTCTCTTACTCAAAACCCACTTGTTGCCTACCTGAAAAAAAGTCTGTGAACATGCTGAAAATGACATGTGTCTTAGGTTTTCTACTCAAAGAGTGGAAAATCTAATCCTGTCCCCTGCTCCCCCCATCGCCATTTGCTATTCTCAAATATGGGACAAGAGAAACATCCGTATCCTCTGGGCACTTTTCCTGTGTGGTTTCCAGTTTCTGTGGCTAAACACAGAGCCATATAGAATTGTAACATTCTAATTTCTATTTTCTAGCATTTTCCCAATTTTATTTTCCATCCCATTCCTGTCTTTGAGCTTTAGTTGTAATGTGTGGTTGATGTAAGGCACTACCATGTCCGTTTTTACTCATAATATGTTGTTGTTGTTGTTGTTAGTAGGTGCTACTAAGTCAATTCTAACTCATTGGCCCATGTACAATAGAAGAAAACCTTACTATCAGTCGTTCGCCGCCCTCACCCTCATTGCTAGGTTTGAGTCCATTTGTTGCAATCACTGTGGCACTACAGCTCTCGCTAAGGTTCTTCCTTCATGCTGCTCAACGACATTACCAAAAATGATGTCTTAGACAGGGAACAATTTCTCCTGATCCCATGTGTAAAGTATGTGAAACAAACTCTCGAGTTCTTGATTCTAAGGAGCATTCTGGCTGCACTTCTTCCAATAATTAGTTAATTCTTTTATTTTCTTTTTGTCCGCCAATGGTATATTCAATATTCTTCAACAATAATTCCAATGCATCAATCGCTCATCAGTGTCCCTTATTCGTTATGTAGTCATTGCAGGCGGAGAAGGAGATTGAGAATACCTGGCTTGGTTGAGGTGCCCCTCAGTCCTCAAGGTCACATCTTTGCTTTCTAACACTTGAAAGAGGTCTTCTGCTGAAAATTTGCCCACTGCAATATCCATCCTTTTTCTTAACTGCTACTGCCACGAATTTTGATGAAAGTTAGAGAAATTCTTGATAACTTCAATATGCTTTCTATCATCAAAATGTTGATTATTAGTCCCATTATGAGACATTTTGTTTTCTTTTTAGTTTTAATATAAGAAAGTTGAAACGCAAATGGGATAAGAAGAAAAACTCCATAGAGAGGCATTTTTAAAAATCATTTTCTTAGGGGCTCATACAACTCTTATCACAATCCATACGTACATCAATTGTGTAAAGCACATGTGTACATTCGTTGCCCTCATCATTCTCAAAACATTTGCTCTCCACTTAAGCCCCTGGCAGAGAGGCATTTTTATGGAGTATGTAAAGAAAAAGACAATGAAACACAGTTGAATATTCTAGGGGTATTAATATAGTTAATAATGTAGTTCTAAATAAATCTCTGAAGCCTAAGAATAATTTTTAAAACTGACTGCCACCGAGTCCATGCCTTCTCATAGAAACCCAATAGGACAGGTGGAACTGACCCTGAGAGTTCCCAGGACTGTTTAATTTTATGAGAATAAAAAGCTCCACCTTTTCCCCAAGGTTTCGAACAGAGGACCTTGTGAATCGCAGCCCAGTGCTTAACCACTACACCACCAAGGCTCCTAAGAGTAATAAGAAACAATATCAATTCATCATCATTATAACAAGCAATATTAGCATGGGTTGAGCATTCTACTTATACTATCTTACTCAATTTTCAAAACAAACATATACATTTGATATTACCATCCTATTGGGCAGGTGAGGTTCTTTCAACGCTTCCCAGATCCCCAAGCATGTGTCTCTCCCTCTAAGGAGTTCAGGCAAATCTTCATGGCAAAAGTCACCACATTGTAGTGTAACTAATATATTTAGGTAATACCATGAGGGCATTTATTGCATACACGAAGGTTTTTGTTTGTTTGTTTGTTTGTTTAACTGTCATTGGATCAGATTCCTATGAACAACAGACCAAAGCACTGGCTGGCTGGTTTGCTGCCATCCAAGGATGAGTTGGAGATGAGGCCATTAGCTCCGTAGTGTTTGTATGGGCTCATCTTCAGAAGTGGCCTCCTAGTCCTTTCTTCCGACCCATTTTAGGCTGGAAGTTTGGCTGAAGCTGTGCACCATCGCAGCAACACATAAGCCTCCATTAGCAGTTAGGTGGTGGCTGCTCATGAAGGGTATTGGATGGGAATCAAGCCTGGGTCTCCTCCCACGTGAGAGGTGAGAGGAAATAAAACATAGTATAACACAGGAGATAAATTACGGGGCGCACGGGGAGTCGTGGGGAGATATTTACAGACTGCTTTAATTTCAGGAGAGAATTGTGACCATCTAGCTCATACATAAATTTAGATTTCTAAAAATAACCTGCATCAGCAAAAAGTGTGTTTCACTACAAACTGTGCTCATCAGCAGGTCCCTGGGGCCTGGCACATAGTATAGGCTTAATGCATTCTGCTGTTGAATTAATATTTGAAGGGGACTAGGGAACAGAGTTCCCTGCTGCTAATACAACCTTTACTTTGGTGGCAGGAGTATCTTTTTTCATAACTATGTAATTAAAACTTGCCTGAGCGGATACTGCTCTCTTTGAGTGCATCTAGTTCTGGCTCATATGAGTGCCTGTTTTCCCATTGTCAAGCCACCCACCACTCAGTCGGCACCCACTTTCTCAAGTCGCAGTGGTGTGAAAAGTGAAGTACTGACCCGTTCAAAGGAAACTCGTACCGGCTCACCACCCATTCCATCCCTCTTCCCACCCCAGGGATGCTGTTTATTTCTAAGCATATACACACCCCAGCTAGTCTTCGGAATGCAAATGTTGGCCCTGGATGACTCCATCCTGTCATCGCCAGCTTGCATTATAAAACGTAAAGCAATTCCTGCATTTAGCTTTCAGAGAATCTGCACAATAATGAATTGTAGATTTTGCCCTCCAACCTAACACGGGGTTGGGTCTTGAACCTTTGCACTCATGCAATAGCCCCTCCAGAGAGAAGCAGATGATTTATGGCTTCCACAAGATGGTCAATGAGCAGACCTGGCATCTAAGGTGCAGGCTGTAGGCAGCTGAGGGAGACTCCAAGTAACCAGAGAAAGAGCAAAAGTCAACACCCAGCACTAGGGGGCTTGAGAGGAAGTGGCCAGAAAATACAAATGTAGGGGGAGAGAGCTTGCCCATAAAACTCGCCAAGAGATGTGAGGTCGCATGTTGAAGTACAACTTAGGGGACCCTGGGGTTTCTCCTCTTGTTTCTGTTTGGTTTTTTAATCGTTTTATTAGGGAATCATACAACTCTTATCACAATCCATATATACATCAATTGTGTAAAGCACATTTGTACATTCATTGCCCTCATCATTCACAAAACATTTGCTCTCCACTTAAGCCCCTGGCATCAGGTCCTCATTTTTAACCCTCCCTCCCTATTCCCCCCTCCCTCATGAACCCTTGATAATTTATAAAGTATTATTTTGTCATATCTTGCCTTATCTGACGTCTCCGTTTACCCACTTCTCTGTTGTCCATCCTTCAGGGAGGAGGTCACATGTAGATCCTTGTAATTGGTTCCCCCTTTCCAACCCACTCACCCTCTACACTCCCAGGATCTCCACTCACACCCCTGGTTCTGAAGGGATCATCCACCCTGGATTCCCTGGATTTCCAGGTTTCTCCTCTCAGGGTGACCCTGCGTCTTCTCCAGGGTGGTTGTGAGTTGTCCCTATCATTCAAAATCATATCTGCCCTGATCAGCGACCTTGGATGGATGACACTGGGAAAGAAAACATTTGGGATGTACTGCACTCTCTGCACTGAAAGCTTAAAAGGAGCCTCTTTCAGAAGGAACTTCTTTGGCTGTGGAGTCTGAGGTGCCCTTGTTCGGAATTCGAACAGGAAGGAATCCGTGGGCAGTAGTCCATGACGTGCTAATGACATTAAGCTGTGTGGATCTGGGTAATTCACAGATCTCAACGTCAGAGCCCAAAACAAAATCCAACACAAAATTCACAAATACTTAGCCAGGCAAATTAAACCAAAAAACTCTGAGATCTGGCTCTTTTTAATATGGCAGATAAATCACAATCTAATTTTGCAGAGTGTACAAGTATCTGCACACCCACTCTTATCTCAATAACATGATAAATTATATGAAATACAATGGGTATGCAAGTGTCTGATTAAGTTAAAAGTCATCCCTGTCAAACTAATTTTATGGTTTAATAATATCCTCATTAAGGAGACCTGATTAAAGAGGAAGGGTACATGAACTTAGTAAAATCTCTTGTATTTTGAAATATAGTTAAGGGTGTTTGTAAAAATAGGTACTTGGCAATGCTAGAGAAAAGGCGAGCAGGGTCAGATTGACCGAATAATGTGTGTTTCAATAAATAGGAAAGTACATAACCTACTTCTCTGAGCAGCCAAGGGAGTTTACTGTTTGTTCCACGCAGAAACCCCTACATTTGAGATTCACAAATTTAAATGCTGCTCAAGAAGCTCTTAGAAGAGAATTCATTGACCTTCCCTAATAAGAAAGGTTGGAGAGAGATCTAACATTTGTCGATTGCCCAATATGTGCCAACTCCTGTCCTAGATATCATTAATTTAATATGGCATTTGAATTTAATCATCACATATACAATCACATAATGGAGTCACTTAATTTAAATGTATTCCCCAATATTAGTTCACTTATTATGTACTAGACACTTAAAAATTCACCTGTGAACATGACAGATAATGTCTCGGCTCCCATGGACATCTGGCAAGGGAAGGCCAACATGAAACCAGTAAGTAAATAAATTATTAAGACTTTTCTGAGGAGTAAGTATAAAAACAATAAAAAATGACCAGGTAGAGATGGAAAGTCTCTACTTCCTTGGGATTTTCAGAAAATATCTCTCCAGCAAAGCTGCAGTTGAGTGAGATGAAAGTGGTGATAAGGATTTGCTTTTGAATCAATTCCAATTTATGGCAACCCCATGTCAACCGGGGGAGAACTGTGTTTGATCGGGGTTTCAATGGCTGACATTTCTGGAAGTAGATTGACATTTCTGGAAGTAGATTCTAAGGCACTGCAGGGATTTGAACCTCTAAACTTGGAGTTTTCAGCTGAGGCCCAACCACCTATGATTAAGATCTTGCCATGTAAACATTTAGGGTAACAGCACAGTGAAACAAGGAGCCAAACAGGATGCAAAAATTGAGGGCTTTAAGTAATAGGAAAGCATTTTTAATGCAGCAGAGCCATATCAGAAAGTGCTAATAAATTGGTAAGGAGCCCTGGTGGTTCTGTGGGTTAAGCGTTGAGCTAGTAACCACAAAGTCAGCAGTTTAAGCCCACCAACTGCTCCATAAAAGAAAGACGAGTCTGCCTATTCCTAAAAAGATTTGTAGTCTCAGAAACCCTATGCAATGTCGTTATGAGTCAGAATCTATTTGATGACCATGATTTATTTAGTTGTTTTCAGTACATTGATTATATATCTGTTATCAGCTGATAGAACATTAAGCAATCTAAAGTAGAAGGCGTGTTAGGCAACTCCTGTCCTCAAGAGAAGATTTACCAGTTAGTATTGGTTATAATAATCATTCTTCACACACACACAGGCATCCCATCATGCTCCATCAAACTCCTTCACCTTTGGAACTTGAGCCATCAGTAATGCTATTTTATTGCCTCTTAGCATGTGTTGTCTTATTTGTCTGACCATGTGTAGTACTGTTGTGGCTTATGTTTCGTTTTGGTGCTAGAAGCCATGCCAACAGTATTTCAAATACCAACAAAACCCTCACAGTAGGAAGTTTCCAAAAGAACTTCCAGAATAAGCCAGTCTAGCAGGAAGAACCTGGCTATCTACTTCCAAAAAAGATTGTCCAGTGGAACCCTTATGAATACCAATAGAACACCATCTGATATATGTGATGATGATGGGGAAATAGATCTATGTGCATCTATTATAGGTTTAGTATTAAGGTAGCAGATGGACATTGAACCTCCACTCAAGTACTTCCTCAATGCAAGAACACTTTGTTCTATTAAGTTGACATTCAATGGTGCTCACCTTCCTGACAGGATCACAGAAAACAAATGGGTGCATAAGCAAATGTGACGAAGAAAGCTGATGGTGCCTGGTTGTCAAACGATATACCATCTGGAATCTTAAAAGCTTGAAGGTAAACAAGCAGTCATCTAGCTCAGAAGCAGCAAAGCCCACATGAAAGAAGTACATCACGGGGTCTTAAAGGGATCAGTTATCAGGCATCAAAGAACAAAAAATCATATCACTGTGAATGAGGGGGAGTCCGGAGTCGGGACCTAAAGTCCATCTGTAGGCAACTGGACATCCCCTTACAGAAGGGTTGCAGGGAGGAGACAAGCCAGTCAGGGTGCAGTGTAACAACGATGAAACATACAACTTTCCTCTAGTTCTTAAATGTTGCCTCCACCCCCACCTCACCTGCACTATCATGATCCCAATTCTGCCTTATAAATCAGACTAGACCAGAGGGTGTACACTGGTACAGATAGGAACTGGAAACATAGGGAATCCAGAACAGATGATCCCTTCAGGTGAGAGTGCCAATACCAGGAGGGTGGAGGGAAGATGGGGTAGAAAGAGCAAACCAATTACAAGGATCTACATATAACCTCCTCCCTGGGGAATGGACAGTAGAGAAGTGGGTGAAGGGAGATGTCAGACAGTGTAAGACATGAAAAATAATAATAATTTATAAACTATCCAGGGTTCGTGAGAAGGGTGGCAGGGAGGGAGGGGAAAAAGTGAGGAGCTGATATCAAGGGTTCAAGTAGGAAGCAAATGTTTTGAGAATGATATTGGCAACAAATGTACAAAGGTGCTTGACACAATGGATGGATGTATGGATTATGATAAGATTTGTATGAACCCCCAATAAAATTATTTTTTTTTAAAAAGAACATTGTCTGATAAAAGCAAAGATGATCTCCTTAGATTGAAAGTCACTCAATGAAATGTGGGAAGTGCTACCCTGTCAAACTCATCAACTTTAATGAAATGAATGGAGTAAAGCATTGAGGACCTTCATGTGCTTATGTGCCATGACTGAAAATGAGAGAAACAGTTACAGACATCTGCTAAACATTGGAATATGGAATATATAAAATATGAATCTAGGAACATTGGAAGTTGTCAAAAGTGAAATGAAACACATAAATATCAGTATCTGTAGCATTGGTAAGCTGAAATAATCACTGGCCATTTTGAATCAGAAGATGACCTTATGTACTATGCAAGAAATGACAAATTGGAGAGAAATGGTACCACATACCACATTTATCATCAAAAAGAACACTTCAAGATTTAGCCTTAGATACAATACTGTCTGGGATAGAATAATATCCATATAACTACATGACTATTTTTAAAATTTGCATACCGACTGCTAATACCCAAGATGAAGAAATTGAAATATTTAATCAAATTCAAGTCTGAAATTGATCATTCATGAAATCAAGAGGCATAGATAATTACTGGTGATTTGGATAGTAAAGCTGGACACAGAAGGTTTGCTAAATGAAAAATATGGCCTTGGTGGTAGGAGTAACACTAGAGATCATATGATGGAATTTTGCCAGACTCGTGATTTATTCATTCCAAATGCCTTTTTTTTCCAACAACATAGTGACTCCACACATAAATCCGCAGGAATCAAGAGACTACATCTATATAAAAATCCTATGGAGACACTGAATATCATCAGTCAGAACAAGGCCCGGAATCCACTGAGGAACAGAGTATCAACTGTCCATATGCAAATTCAAGGTGAAGCTGAAGAAATCACACTAAGCCCATGAGAGCCAAAGTGCGAGCGTGAACATGCCACATCTCAAGAACAGAAGTGAGAAACCAACTCAAGAATAGATGTGATACATTGAACACTAATGACAGAGCAGCAGACGTTGTGGGACAACATCGAGAGAGTTTGCATAAAGAAAGAAAGGATTCATTTTAAAAACAGGAGAGAAAGACCAAAGTGGTTATCAGAAGAAATGCTGGAATTTGCTCATGAACAGAAAATAGCTAAAGTCAATGAAAAAAATGATACAGTATAAAAACTGTATAGAAGATATTGAAGGGCATCTTGAGAAGACATATGAAATGGTCAAAGACATTAAGTTTGTACACCAGAAGTGATGAACATGCCCAACATTTCTAAAATGAGAAGAACTGGAGAAAAGACTACAAGCCTCGAGTTTCACGAAGGATTCCGTAAGGAAAATACTGAATATCAGGGAAAGCATTGGAAGAAAATTGAAGGATACAGTCACCATACCAAAAGGAACTGGAAAATGTATGACTTTAGGTAGCAAATAGCCCATTGCACCTGCCATCACAGGAAGAACCCCAAAGTGCACTAACGGCATTAACAACAACAACAACAAAAAAAAAACCAAGCCTCGCAGAAAGACAGAATACAAACTGAAATGTTTTGCCAAATAGTTGCAATCCTGGAAGCACTCACTTGTCTATGTCAAGAAATTGGGAAGATATATACTTGGACAACCTAACTGAAAAGATCCATGTGTCCCTATTCCTGAAAAAGGTGATCCAGGAGAATTCAGACTTGGTTGAACAATGTCATTAATATTACACACAAGGAACGTTTTGCTGAAGATAATTCTGAAGCCGCTGCAGCCGTACATTCACAAAGAACATCCAGAAGGTCAAACTGGATTCAGAAAAGAACATGGAGCAATAGAGATCCCTGCTGATGTTACAAGGCTCTTGGCTGAAAGCAAAGGATTCCAGAGAAGTGTTTACCTGCGTTTTATTGACTATGCAAAGGTATTCATTCAACTGTGTGGATTATAAGAAATCACTGATAGCATTGCAAAGAACGGGAATCCCAGAATACTTAATTATGCTCATGGGAGACTTGTACATAAGCCAGGTAGCAGTTTTTGAAGAGAACTAACAGGATACTGCGTGGATTAAAATCAGAAAAGATGTGTGTCAGGGTTGTATTCTTTCACCATCCTTTTTCAGTCACTATGTTGAGTAAAATAATCTGAGACACTGAATATCCATGAAAAAGAACCTCCGATCAGAATTGGAAAAAGATTCATAGACAACCAAATGTGTTTGCTAAAAGCAAAGATGACATGAAGCACTTACTGAAGAATATCAAAGATTACAACCTTCAGTATAAACTATACCTCAACATAAATAAAACAAAAATGCTCGTGGCTGGAACAATAAAGATGATCAATAAAGATCATTGTCAAGGATTCATTTTACTTGGATCCATGGTCAACTCTCACGAAAGCAAAAAACAACATACTGCGTTGAGTAAATATCTTGCAAAATGACTCTGTATATTGTTAAGAAACAAGTACATCCCTGTGAGGACTTTGCCTAAATCAGGGCCTTTTCAAGTGCCTTTCTTTTTAAAAAAAAAAACTTATTTATTTTAATCATTTTATTGGGGGCTCATACAACTCTTATCACAATCCATACAAACATCCTTTGTGTAAAGCACATTTGTACATTCATTGCCTTCATCATTCTCAAAACATTGACTCTCCAAATTAAGCCCCTGGCACTAGCTCCTCACTTCCCTCCTCTTTCCCTGATTCCCCTTCCCCCATGAACCATTGATAATTTATAAATTATTATTTTGTCATGTCTTGCCCTGTCCGATGTCTCCCTTCACCCACTTTTCTGTTGTCCGTTACCCAGGGAGCAGGTCACATGTAGATCCCTGCAATCGGTGCCTTTTCGATGAAAAAGTTAGACAGTGAATAAGGAAGATGGAGGTCGGTGCATTGGAATTATGGTGCTGGTGATAATAATGAATAAGCCATCAACTGGCAGAAGAATGAACAGATGTGTCTTGTAAGATGTACGGCTAGAGTGCTTTTTAGAATCAGCACAGGGAGGCTTTCCCTCGCGTACCCTAGACATGTCTCTAGGAGCAAGCAGTCCCTTGAGAAGGACCTCATGCTTGGTAAAAGACAGTGTCAGAAAAGAAAATTAAAAAAGGAAAACCCTAAACAGGATGGATTGATAGAGTAGATGCAACAATGAAATCAAACACTGCATCAATTGTGGATGGCACAAGATAGGACGATGTTTTATTCTGTTGTACTTGAGGAACCTTGAGTGAGAGACCACGTGGTCTTTTTAACTAATTCAGCCAAGAGGTCCTTCCAATATGCCTGTCTATTGGTCAGACAGTTCTAGGTGGTGCCGTCTGCTTCCAGGGGGTGGGGGGGAAGAGCAAGTCTTCCTCGTGCCAGATTCCTTACTCCACGATGCCTTTGGGGAAGAGGGAGAAATCAGGCCTTTGAGAGAAACACACAATTCAATAAATACTTTTCAGATAATGTCTAAAATAACAAGATTCTGGGTTATTTGCAAAAACATCAAAGCTAAATAAGACACTATCTTTGCCCTTTGTGAGGTTATTCTGTATTAATCTCTCGAACTCTATAATGCAATCATTATGATTTAGTGCAAAGCAGTTTATCATAGATATATTTGTACTTTCTTGACTACATTTCTCAAGTCACGATTAATTAGTTGCTTTAGAAATCCAAAAATTATGCTGGTATTCTGATATATGCTATAAATTATTCTTATTTTATCCCACATACACATTGATGAAAACTCACCATATAATTGTGATAACTAATATTTTAAAACTATACTTTTATTCTCTGATGTTTTCCATGGGTTTTTTTTCCAATTTCAAATGCATTGCTGACATTAATTAAAGATGAAACACTCAGCAACTCCGGAAGACCAGCATTTGCATTTTCAGGACAGTTTTCTCTCTAATGCTCCAAACTTTGAGAGGGGTTGATTTCAAATGAGGCGTAGCTTACACATTCATTTGACAAGACGAGAATCCGTTTTCAACGAATGTCAAAAGGGAGTGTGGACGTGGATCGCGGGGTTAGTCCTGATCGGGGATCGTATAGAAAGAAAGGAACGGTAGCAGTAGGAAAGGAAAAAGAAAGTGACAGGGAAGAGAGTGCAAGGTCGATCATCAAAATTAGGACCGTCGGGATGCAAAGGCAGATTCTATGAGTCCATAGTCATGGCTAAGATTTAAGAAATAAGCTTCATGATGACTTCTGCGAGATAGATTTTCACATATGTAATAAATATGATGGGATAAAAGAGAGAGAGACTTCATCCTAAAAAGGAAGCTGACTGAATGAAAACCTAGGAAAGAAAGAGACCCTGGGTGTGGAGATGCCACTGTTGTTGGATAAACTGTGACTGTGTGTTGCAGGCTTGTCCCCCCATCTCTTCAATTCAGGGTTCTCCGATGGGGATTTTCCTCAAAGACAGGCCCTTAGAGTCCTGCTTGTCATTTTAGTGCAAGTATATCCAATAAGAAAATTTTCTGTTGAAAAGCTAACAACTCCGAAAATATCATCCTGTACCATGTAAGTCTATGACACTAGAACCACTATATATGATGCACCTTCACAAGAAATAAACAGTCCACTGCTGCTGCTGCTGTTGTTAGATTTCATGGAGTCGGTTCTGACGCAGTGACCCAATGCGCAGCAGAGCAAAATACTCCTCCGTCCTGTGCCATCTATCCAGCCGGCTTCCTTGGCTGGATCTCCTTGTTGCAGATATTGTGTCAATCCATCTCATTGAGCGCCTGCCTCTATTGCACTGTCTCACTACTTCCCCAAGTGCGATGTGCTTCTCCAAGAACTGGCATCTCTTGACGACATGTCCAAAGTATGCAGAAAGATATCTCACCTTCCTTTCCTCTAAGGAGGACACTGGCCATACTTCTTGCAAGACGTATTGGTTTGTCCTTTTAGCGGCCATGGTACTTTCCATGTTCTTCACCCGCACCACAATTCAGACACATCAATTTGTCCACATGCTTCCTTATTCAAGGTCCAACTTCCACATGCACATGAGGCCATTGAAAATAGCATAGTTTGGCTTCGACACACCTTAGTCCTCCATGTAAAACCCTTGCTTTTCAATATTCGAAAGAGGTCTTGTGCAGCACATTTACCTACAGCACTCAGCTTTGCTGCCAGCAGCATGGCTCTGGCATCCAAGCAAACAAAATCCTTAACAACTTCGACCTTTTATTGTTTTATCATGGTGTGCTGAGGATTCTGGTCTTCTTTGCATTTAGTTTTACTTCATGCGGAAGGCTGCAATCCTGGGCCTTCAACAGCAAGTGTTTCAAACGTTCCCCACTTGGAGCACGCAAAGTTGTATCAGCTGCATGTTGCAGATTTCTATACACTTTCCTCCAACCTTGTTGCCACCTTCCGCTTCCTATAATCGAGGTTCTCTGGTGTTTTTCTTAGTTTACAGGTTGAATGAGTATGGTGAGAGGATAAACCCAGATTCACACCTTTCCTGATTTTAAACTAGGTTGTCTTGTGTTCTATTCATACAACTGCCTCTATATTCATATGCAAGTTCTTCGCAAGCACAATGAAATATTCTGAAATTCTCAGGCTTCTCAAAGTTATCCATAGTTCGTTATGACCCACACAGTCCATTGCCTTGGCATAGTCAATAAAACACAAGTAACCTCCCCTTTAAGCCAAGGTCCATCTGACGTCAGCAATGATAACCCTGTTCCACGTCCTCTTCTGAATCTGGCGTGAACCTCTGGCAGCTCCCTGTCAATGCATTGCTGTAACCAGTGTTGGATGATCTTCAGCAACTTTTTAGGTGCATATGATATCAATGATATTTCTTCTATAATTTGAGCATTGTGTTGAGTCACCTTTCTTTGGAATGGGTACAAATATGGATCTCTTCCAGTCAGTAGGCGAAGTGGCTGTCTTCCAAATATCCTGGAATAAACAAGTAAGTGCTTCCAGTGCTTCATCAGCGTGTGGAAGCATTTCAATTGGTATTCCATCAGTTCCAGGAACCTTGTTTTTGGTTAATGTTTTCAGTGCAGCTTTAAATCCGCCCTTTAGCCCTTTTGGTTCTTGCTTACGTGACACCTCCTGAAATGGTTGACTGTCAACTGGTTGTTTTTATTGCAATGGCCCTGTGTATGCCTTCCATCTTCTTTGGATGTTTCTTGCATCGTTCAATACTTTGCCCATAAAATCTTTTTAATATTACAACTCGTGTCTTGGATTTTTTTCTTGAGTTCTTTCAGATTAAGATGCCCTGAGTATGTTCTTCCTTTTTTTGTTTTCTAACTCTAGGTTTTGCACTTTTCATTATAATATATGGCATTGTCTTCTCTCGGTGTCTTTTGCAATTTCTATTCAGCTCTTTGGTTTCATCATTTCTTCCATTTGCCTTTGCAATATTTTACACATTGTATAAGTAAACATACAAATTTTAATAATTTTAACTAATGTATTTTCATCACATTGCTCCCCTATCTCTTCTAAAAGAACCTATAATCTGCATTTTTACTATAATTAGTGATCTCTTCTATTTGCAGACTCCAGTGGTTGAAATCAATCACTACTCTGATAGGAAATATAGGTGATCTTCATTATTGATTGTGAGTTGACCTACTCACTAAAATTCATTTCTTGTCTCCAGGTCCACACATGAGGAACTTTCAGAATAATGGTATGCATATGCAACCATTTTTCAATCACCTAATGAGTACATTCATAGTTAAAATTGAGCAAGGCTGGTTTGGCATAAACAATCTAGACTAAACAAGTGTGGAGGCAAAATTAGATTAGTACTTACTGAGGACAGGAATGAGGATGGAAAGAAAAGTTATTGGTTAGGGATCAATGATTATCTGTTTATGATGGTAGAGAACTTGTCAATGGGTATGATTGTTCACATCAACTAGGTAGTTATTGTCACTGATAGACATTTTGTAAAACAAATTTGGATTTAGTAAATTTTGTGTTACATATTTAAACATTCAAAAATAAATAAAGTAAGCTTCTCTTAAATCCATACTGTAGACTTAATACAACTGTTAAACAACCAAATGCACGAAATTGAAAAATGTGAGGCCTTACTGAGACTCAACTTAAGACTCATTGTCATTGAGTTGATGCTGACTCATAGCGATGCCATAGGACAGGTGGGACTGCCCGTGTTAGTTTCTGAGACTGTAAGTGCCCGCAAAATTCTCTTCAGAACAAGGAAATACTATGTGGTCTGCAACCATGAAAGGTGTCCTTCATGCTGTATCTTTTACTATGCTTATCTGATCTATATTCTGAGCAAAAAAATCTGCAACCTGGATTATATGAAAAAGAATGCCACAGGAGAACTGGAGGAAGACTAACTAACAACCTGATACATGCAGACAATACAGTGAAGAGTTCTCGAAGCACTCGCTGATGAAAATCCAAGACTACAGTCATTAGTATGGGTTACCACTCATGGTAAAGAAAATCAAAATCCTACACCTGGACCAATAGACAGCACTAAACGGGGAACAAATGGAAGTTTTCAAGCATTTCATTTCACTTGGATCCACTATCAGCTGCAGGGAAGCAGTAGCCAAGAAATCAAACATTGCCTTGCATTGATCACATCTGCTCCACAAAACCTCGAAAATGTTGAAGAGCAAGGCTGTCACTTTGAAGACCAAGGTGCTCCTGACTCACGCCATAGTGTTGGACACTGAATAAGGGAGACTAAGTACTTGGTGCACTTGAGTGATGGTGCTGGTGACACATAAGGAAAGTACCGGGAACTGCCAGAAGAGCAAACAAATGCCCTCTGGTTCAGCCAGGATTCTCCCGAGACACCAGGATGGCAAGGTTTTCGCTCTAGTACTTTGGACAGATAATCGGGAGACTGACTGATGCTCGGTAAAGTAGAAGGGCAGCACACACACAGAGGAAGATTGTCAGGGAGATGAATTGACACCGTGGCTGCAGACATGGGCACAACTATACCAACGGGGAGGATGGCACACGTCCAGGCAGTGTTTGTTTCATTGTACAGAGGTTGTGCATGATGGCACCTCAGTCACGGTCAGAGTTATAGTCACCTTGGAAGACAGAGTAAAATGACCCCCAAGATCAGTGGTTCTCATTCTTTGGGTCACAACCCCTTTGGGGGTCGAACGACCCTTTCACAGGGGTCACCTGATTCATAACAGTAGCCAAATTAGACTTATGAAGTAACGACAAAATTAATTTTATGGTCGGGGAATCACCACAACATGAGGAACTGTATTAAAGGGCCGTGGCATTAGGAAGATTGAGAACCACTGCCCTCGAGTTTCCAAGTCTGTAATCTTTACAGAGGAAGAGTACCACCGCTTTCCCTCACCGAGCACCTGTGGGTTGGTACTGCAGGCCTTTCAGTTAGCAGCCAAGCATTTACCGGGAATCACCACGTCACTGATGTTCCTTATCTCTAACTTATTTAGTGCAATTCAAGCCCTTTTCTCTGTATGGCTACCTCTCCCTTAACTAGTCAGGAAACCCCTCAAGAGCAGGGACCATTCCTTATGTGTCTCTTACCTTTTATCCCATGACTAATGCTATGCTTCACACGCTGTGGGTATTGAATAAACGTGGTTGACTGACAACCGCCCACCGCCCCCCGAGAAAGAAAATCTACTATTGAAATCCCTTACTGAGAGTGTGATATATTGGTGTAAGCAATATTGATTGTCATACCCATTAGAGCTCCCAGCAAGCCAGGACATTTCCTGTGGACAAATAATTGAAATGGCCCCAGTCACAATGAAGCGAGGGAAAGAGCTAGCCCTTTCTCTCAGCGGAAGGTTGCTATGACCGTTCTCCTAAGAGACTGCCTCTGTGTACAATCACTTCAGTATTTATCAGCAGCCAGGAAAAATGTGAAGGAGGAAACCATAGATTGTCAATTGTCAAACCAGAGTCAGAGGGGACCTTAAAGAGCTAGAGTCCCAGATGCGTTTTAGAGACGATTTCATTCAAAGGATGAGTAGTGCGACTCCCCCACCTCTGCCCTTGGCTCCTTTCCTTGTCAGAAGTGCAGACATAACGAAGGGGAAGGGAGCAAAGCATATCTAGCAGTCCTCCATTAAAAGAGACACAGGCCTTGATCCCAGGGGGAAAGGAACCGGGCATGGTAATCGCTAAAAGAACCCTTCCTAAGAAATGTTCCCTTGTTCTCTCCGTAAATGTTGGAGACAGTATTACTCAACCCCCCTTTTCTGTACAGTCTACAGAATTTAAGGGCAAAAGGTAAATCCACTTACAAAGATGAATTCTCTCTGGCCAAGTTAGACTACTAAAGAGTCATTCGGGTAAATGAACAATCATCCCAATGTTGCGTGATCAGAGTGTTATTCATGCTGTTGATTTTGAGTGAAGACTTACAGATAACCTTTGGGTTACTACTGTCAGGGACCTGGAGAATTTCTTGTTTCTATTTATAAAATCAATGTCACTGACCTCTATAAATAATAAGTAACTGGAATTCCAGGATGTTCATTCAGTGAAGAACATCCTGATGCAATGCTGAATTTCTTGCTTCTTGAGAAATCAGCCTAAAACTTAAATAGAACCTGGAATTGGCGTGGAGTGTGTTTATATTTTGAATGTTGGTTAAATCTCTGAGTCCCACAGGCTTTACTAGATCTTCACCAGAAATAAAATTCAAATGCATGGATTCTTCTTCAGTCTTCCTTAATGTCTAATTTCCACACAAATAGGAGGCGATTGAAGATAGCCTGGTTTGAGTAAGACATACCTTAGTGCTCAAGTAAAATTGCTGTCAACATTTTAAAGACATCTTATGCAGCAGATTTGCCCAATCAGTGTGCCCTTTGATCCCTTGACTGCTGCTTTTCCATCAGCAAAATAAAACCCTTGACAATGTCCATCTTCTCTCTTTCTCATGGTGTTACCTATTTGTCCAGTTGTGAGGATTTTGTTCTTTTCATTGAGCTGTAATCCATCCTGAATCCGTAATTCTTGATTTCATCAGCGAATGCTGCAAATCCTCCACATTTTCAATAAAGTTGTATCATCTGCATATCAGAGATTGTTAAAGTCTTCCTTTAATCCTGACATCACTTTCACAGATTATTCAGCTTCTTTGCTGAATTATTTGCTTAGCATACAAATCAAATAAATGTGGTGAGATGATATAACCCTAATGCACATCTTTACTAATTTTAAATTAGTTTCTTTTCAATCCTTTGTTCTTTTTTACGCAAATGCCTCTTGCTATGCATAATTTCTGAAGGAATAATCAAGTGTCCTGGAATTCCCATTTTTCTCAATATTATCCATATTCTTTTATGATCCACACAGCCGAATGCCTTGCTCTATATACTCAATAAAACACAAGTAAACCTCTTTCTGGTGTTCTCTGCTTTGAGCCAAGTTCCATCTGACATCAGCAATGATATCCCTTGTTCCATGTCCTCTTCTGAATCTGGCATGAACCACCGGAAGCTCTCCTTCAATGCACTGCTACAACCTTTGGTATATGATCTTCAACAGAATATTACTTGCATGTGATATTATGATATTGTTCTATAATTTGAGCATTCTGATGGGCCACCTTTCTTTGGAATGGGTACAAATATGAATCTCTTGCAGTCAGCTGTCTAAGCAGCTGTCTTCCAAATTTTCTGCCCTAGACAAGTCAGTGCTTCATCAGATTGTTGAAACATTTCAATTGTTAAACCATCAAATTCTAGTGCTTTGTTTTTGAGTAGTACTTTCAGGGAAACTTGAACTTCTTCCTTCGGTAGCTTTCTTCGGTAGCCTCTTGAAATGGTGGGAAGTCGACTAATTCTTCTTGGTACCTCTGTGTGTTCTTTGCATCTTGCTGCTTGCATCATTCAATATTTTACCCATAGAATCTTTCACTCTAGCCACTCGGGGCTTGAGTTTTTCCTTGAGTTCTTTCAGTTAAGCTATGCTGGGTGCGTTACTTCTTTTTGGTTTTCTAACTTTGGATATTTACACCTTTTTTTCAGATATGATAAAGTGTAGGTATAGCCTTTGCACACCAATGCTCTGCCCCCAGGGGTGATATCATCCACTTTGGAAATCAATGTTATGTTCAAAGACTTTGGGTTTCATCCCGTTGGGACCAGTTTGCCAAAACTGATACCTAATATTTTTGTTGAGTTTGGAAAATCAGTTGTTTTCATGGCATGTGTAATCAGGGTTCTGTCTAACGTAGGCAGGTAGGCAGACACCCAATGTGAAAATCACAAATTGACATCCCTTACCCTCTTTTAAGGTTCGTCTATGCAACAGCATACTCTAAACACCCATAGTAATATTAATTCTGTACCTAGGTATCACTAATTAGATGGAACTATGCTTGTATCATTTATTTATTCAATTCATAAAAGTCATGATACTTTTGATGAAATACATTTTTATTTCCTTACATTTTTTACTTCATAAACAATAATATAGAGGGAGGAAGTGCCAAACAACCAGAAGGTGACACGTTGCCTTTCGTTTCAGCTTTGCGTTGCACCCCTAACTCCCTTGAGATAGTATGAGGGAATTATGCCATTCTTGAAAATGTCCAAAGAGCTAAAAATATTGTCAAAACAATGGCTGTAAGTTCAGTAGAAGTGGAAAGCGGCTGTTCAATGATGAACGTAATATGTTCAGAAAAAAGAAGTTGCCAGATTGTTTCTAACCGATCAAACACAATGGCTATTGTCTAATTAGCCTACCTCTAAGGAATGGGATCCTTCTCCTACAGTGTAAAGTGGGTAAGGATAAATCACATAAACAATGATGCTTGGATAAAAGCAAAGAATGTTGTGAGGATACAATCGAAACAATAAGGAAAAATCTTTAATAAGTTTTATTGCCTTTTGTATGGTATTATTTGACATGTCATTAATATTTTTACCTTTTATTAGGGGCTCATATAACTCTTATCACAATCCATACATATACATGCATCAATTGTATAAAGCACATCCGTACATTCTTTGCCCTAATCATTTTCAAAGCATTTGTTCTCCATTTAAGTCCTTTGCATTAGGTCCTCTTTTTTTTCTCCTCCCTCCTCACTCCCCCCTCCCTCATGACCCCTTGATAATTTATAGATTGTTATTTTGTCATATCTTGCCCTATCCGGAGTCTCCCTTCACCCCCTTCTCTGCCGTCCATCTCCCAGGGAGGAGGTCACATGTGGATCCTTGCAATCAGTTCCCCCTTTCCAACCCACTCACCCTCTACTCTCCCAGTATTGCCCCTCACACCCCTGGTCCTGAAGGTATCATCCACCCTGGATTCCCTGTGCCTCCAGCTCTCATATGCACCAGTGTACAACCTCTGCCCTATCCAGTCCTGCAAGGTAATATTTTAAAACTATTATGATCTAGTTTTGTGTAGCTCTCTTATTGTTCTTTATTTAAGTATTAACTGTATGAAATCATAAACTATCTTTGGCAAGTCTTTTTTTAAACTTGAAATGGTCACTCGGGCAGTGAACTCATTGTTAAATTATTTGAATCCTACCACTGGTCGATGCATATTTGCGGTCTGCTCAGTAGGAACATTCCCCTACTTTGGCAAAGGATTCAAAGTACAGCTGACTAAAGACATCTCCCAACCTCACTATTGTCTTCTCACTGGCTGCAAATAAGTATCAAGCAAGATATACAGTCCAGGTTTCCTTATTTTACCAGGGAAATGGCCATGACCAGAATTAAGTCAGGACAGGCACAGTGAGGCCTAGAGGAAGCTGGAGGTTCCCCTACTAGCTGAATGCATCCCAGTAGGAGGGCATGGGTCCAAGTCCAATGAACCCAGAAATCTCCATTGAAAAACAACTGGTTCTACCCTTTGCCTTCATCCATCTCATAGTAGCCCCTGCCTATTTCATGAATATTGGAGCTTCCTTAATTGTGCCTGAGCATAATGCTCTTCAGTCCTATGGGGACACGGTGCTTTGAGAATTATCTTCCTGGCTCCTTACTCTTTAACACTAAACCATGCTTCGCTGAAGCTGCCCCTGGATTTAGGTCATTCTTAAATAAGAACAGCGCAAATCAGTGAACCCCTTGAGTTTGGTAACTTGTTGATAAGCTCAATTTGAACTATGTGTAAACAGATAACTTCAAATTCAAGAGTTCATCAGAGGTGGGTCAGAATAGAAGTCAAATTCAAAGGTAGCGAGTTTGGTAAATCCCAAGCAGACATTGGGAGGTAAGAGTGAAGTAAGTGATCTGAAAGCTGTCACTTCACATGGGAAAAGCAGAGGACAGTTTTAAAGCATTTTGATGGATTTGTTTGATATGAAGGAATAAGATGGAGGTGGGAGAATTGTTGAGCCTGCCACTTCCTGGTACATCAGTTTTAAATTTACTGTACCAAGGTAAAAGCACATTGTCCAAAAAATATTTTTTTTAAAGGAGGGACTCATATGTCTCAATTTTGAAGTTTACTACTAAGCCACCATTATCAGGAGAGTGTAGTACTGGTTAAAAAAATAGAGATTAATGGAATATAATTAAAAATCCAAAATTCAGTTCTCCCTGATTTTCAACAAAGATGCTAAGATCATTCAACAGGTAAAGAGTCTTTTTTTTTTCTCAACAAATGGTGCTGAACTGCTGGATATCGACATAAAAATAATGACTTCGGACCTCTATGTCATACCATACTCAAGAAGTAAATCAAATAGATCTTTAATTAAAATATAAGAGTTAAAACCTTATAACTCCTAAAAAAAATAAACAGAACTCCTTGTCACCTAGGAGAAGGCAGTAGTGTCTTCGGTATGATACCATATATACCAAAAATACACACAGAAAAATTAAAAGTAGACACATCTGATTCATCATAATTAAAAACTTGTGCTTCAGAGGGCACCCCCAAGAAAGTAAAAAGATAATATATAAAATCAAAGAAAATATTAAGTTATATATTATCCTAATCTCTCATATCTTGTCATACATTTGGCAAAGGTTTTATATGCACAATATATTTATATCCACAATTAAAATTCAATAATAAAAATTCAAAAATATATGATCCAATTGCAAGTGGGGAAAAGATTATAATAGAGACTTCTTCAAAGAAGGCATACCATTGACAAATAAGGACATGAACAAAAGCTCAGCATAATTACTCAGTAGAGATTCAGAACCATAATCAGATACCACTCCATACTCCATTAGTATGGCAGTTGTCAGAACGAGACTCTAGCAGGTGTTGGTAAGAATGTAAAGAAAGTGGACCCTACGCATTGTTTGTAGAAATGTAAAATGGTGCAATTGCTTAGGAAAAGAATCTGGAAAATTCACAAAAAGCTGAACAGATAGTTAGCATATAATCCAACAACTCAGTTGTCAGTTTTACACACCAAAGAGAAATGAAAACACACAAATACATTTGTACATGATGATTTATGCCCACAGCATGCATGATAACCAACAAATAACACAATCCATATGTCTTTTAATTCATGAATAGATACATAAAGTGTATCCATGCAGTAAGATGTTCTTTGGTAATAAAGAGGAATTCAATGCTGATAGCTACTACCACATGAATGACCTTTGAAAACATTGTGTGAAGAATTCAATCCAATAACATACACTGTAACAGCGCATTTATGTGAAAGGTCCAAAATAGTAAAGTTAGAAACCTCAAGGGATGTTTTTTAAGTGAGTAGTAATTGCGGAGGCTGTGGAGAACTCGGGAAATGACGAGCAACTGCTAAGGAGCATGGGGTTTATTGTTCAGGTGAAGAAAATATTCCAACTTGATTGTGTTTATGAAAGCATACCTAGAAAATACTGGTGTGCGCTTTAAACAAGCCAATCCTATGGGACGTGAACGATACCTCAATAAGCGGTCCAACACAAAGAATGCATTCTCTCCTGTAGGTTTATTTCTTTAGTGCTGCCAACAAATCCCAGGGTTTTCTTCATTTGTGAAATACATGTTTCTTCATTGTGAAATACATGTAGTGTTTCAAAGCCTTCTGAGTTTCTCATGAGAAGTGATTGATGCATTCAAAATTACAGAGAAACGTGACTTCAGGAGAACATAATGGCAGGTATAGATATCCTTAAATTTTTGTGATGTAAATTTTCTCTTTAGAGTTAGTTCATTGAGTTAGGATATGCAGAGGAGTGAGATACAGAGGGTGTCACTGGTGTTACTGGACAGTACGTGTTGGATAGGGAAAATGAGAATACAAGAAGTAGTAAAGAGCATAAGTTGATAAACCAACGCAATTTCTTGGCCTACAAAAATATTTAAAAGACCTATCTTTAGTAAAAATTTTAAAAAAGAGGGGGAGAATTTAACTCTGTAAGTTTCCGTTACCTATTTTATCTTCCCGAGTCTCTGCCCCCATATGAGTCAGACTCTCTCTCTGCCTGCTGAGGTTCAGCTGGAAAACTCTGCAACTGTAGAGCTAGCACTTTGCTCACCAGGGTCAAATGATTCACTTCCATATCATGGAAGAAGCATTGAATAAATATTTGTTTGTTGCAGCAAGAAAAATTTAAATTTACTAACATGACATTAATGTTTCTCTTGTTCGTATATATCTTGCTCCCTTGAAAACTGGGAGATTCAATGGATCTTCCAATCCCAGTAACCCTTCCCAAAATGCAATGACAACACCATAAAAAATTGTGAAAAGCAGCCATTTCGGGGCTTTCTGGAAACATAGAACAAATTGAAGAACATGGATTGATGAAAAGCTCCTGAGCCTAAAAGGAAAATCATAGAAATCTCCAGAGTTCTTGATTGGAGCTGCTCCCAAACCCCTTTTTTCACTCTTCCTGCTCCTCCCATCAGTAGGTGGTTGACCTTGGAGTTCTTACAAGCCAGGGAGGCCCGTGAGAACTAACAGCCTCCCTGAGAGAAGTGCATGTCTGCGTTCACAGTTCAAGAACCACTAATGCTATCTTCTTTTTCACCTAATCCATCATTTCTTGAAGTTGACACCAGTAACATTTGGAGCCAGAGGTCGGGGGGATTCTGTTCTGTGGACCAAAATATGTTTAGCAAAAATTCCGCCCTCTGCCCACAAAATGTCAGCAGGACACTTTCATCCAGATGTGCTGCTCTTAAATGCTCTGTTTGGGTTGGGTTCTCTAGAGAAGCAAAGGCAGTGATGCTTATTTGCATATGGATATAGAAAGAAATTCAAATGAAGAAATGGCTCCGCAGTTGAAGAGGCAGTTAAACCTAGTCCTTTTCAAGTCCCTCAGTCAGGTATTAAGCTGGAGGCTGCTCCTGCTTTGAGTAGCTGAAGTGATGATGAAAAAAATATCCTCTGCTGCAGTTTTATTTCCCTGGTGCCGGAGTGCTCTCTGTCAACAGATTTCAGGGTTTTCTTTTATGTGTGAAATTCATGTAGTGTTTCACAGCACTGTGAGTTCCTTATGAGAAGCAGGAAGATGAAACATGAAGACACAGGCTGGTGGATGCAAAATCGAATGAATCCAAGGTCAGCCGTCTACTGATAGCTTCTGAGATTGGCAGGTAATATGGCAGGAGGTCGACGAACCAGATTCAAAATCTAGACTCAGCAGCAATGACATGCTCTCCCCCAGAGTAGGCTTTAAAAGGAGCAGCCCACATTCTGGGGTGACTCCCTCCTCCAGGTTCTGATCTAATTAAAGGGACTACACTCTATCACAACTGCAGTCTTGGCTGCTCAGAACTGGTTTGATGCCACCATGGAATTTATTAAAATGTGTTATAGCACATCATGACCGAGGACTGTCAAACTATTGAGTACCCTTGTCAAGTTCACACAAAGTCTAATTTACTCTAGAAAAAAACAAAATTGGCCTCAATTAAGAACCATTGATTTGAATTCTTACATTAAATTTGACAAATATTAACTAAAAGTATACCCACCACCTAAGAGCTAAACCTATAAAACTTCCACATGCAAATAAAGGAAAAAGGTTTAAATCCCTGAGTTAACCAAAAAACGATGAAGTATCATTAACATTATAATGGAAAATGACAAATTGTCACCTGGACTTTATGAGAATCAAAATCTTATAGAATTCAAAAGCCATCACTAAAGAAATGACAAGGAAGCCAAATATTGTCTGACAGTATTTATAAATTATATAGTTAATAAAAATCACCTGTCATCTAGTTGATTCCAACTCACAGAGACCCTATAAAGTTAGAAAAACTGCTGCTGAGGACCCATTTTTGTGGCTACAAATCTTTATGGGAGCTAACTGTTTCGTCTTTCTCCCAAGGAAAACTGCTTGGAGGTTCTAGTTGGTGACCTTGAAATTAGCTCCCCAGTGCATAACCAACTACACCACATAGGCTTGCTAATAAAAATTTAGTATTCAAAATACATAAAGACTTCTTCAAATTAAACAATATGAACATAATTTTAAATTAACAAAATATTTGAGTAAACATTTCCCCAAAAAGGATTTGCTAAAGGCTAAGAAGCACATGCAATATGCTCACTCTATTAGTCAACTGCTAGGATTGTCAGGTGCTTTCCAGTCAAATTCAACACATCAGAACACTCCGAACAACAGAATGAAACCCTCCCAGGGGCTGTGCCATCCTCAGAATGGTTATGTCCGGGTCCTTGGTTGCAGCCACGTGTCACATCTCATTGAGGGCCTTCCACTTTTTAGCTGACCCTTTACTTTACCAAGCATGTTGAACTTTGCCTGGGACTGGTCCCTACTGATAACATGTACTAAGTATGTGAGACAAAGTCTTCACCTCCTGCATTTCCAACGGCATTCTGGCTGTATTTCTTCCCAAACACAGTTGTCTGTTCTTCTGGCATTCCATGGCATGTTTCTCCCATGGCATTTTGAACACACTTCTCCAATGCACATACCCCAGTTCTTCTATGGTCTGTATTTCTTGCGTATCTTTTATATGTATACAGGACAATTGAAAATATGATAGCTTTGGTCAGGTTCACAAAATCCCCTATGTGACATCGGTGCCCTTGGACATTCAGATGAGGTCTTTGCACATTTTGCCTGATGCAGTGCATTCTTTGATTTCTTTACTGCCACTTCCATAAGAAATAATTATGGTACAATCAAAATGAAATTCCGGAAAACTGAAATCTGTCCTCAGTTTACCATGATATTGTCTATTGTTCCATTTGATAATTTGGGGTTCTAGGTTTTGTTTTACAGTGACATACAATTGATAGTGAAGGCTACTGGTTTTGCTTTTCATCAGCAAGTTCTTCAAGTCCCCCTTGCCACAAGCAAGCAAGGTCATTTCATCAGCATATTGCAAATTGTTAATTAGCCTGCCTCCAACCCTAATACAGTGTTCTTCTACATACAGTGTAGTGTTCATATTATTTGCTGAGCACACAGATTGAAAAACTGACTAAATGTTGAAAGGATACTTTTCTGACTTTAATCAATGTAGTGAATTTATGGCAAATAAGCTCAATGTTTTAAGACCCTCTCCTGCTAACAAGACTCAAAACTTCCAGAAACATCTCCTGTGTTATTCTAAGAATTCACATTCCTTTGGTCTTTGCCTTTCGCACAATCTCTACTATTCTGGAGGAATAAAAACCTAATGGAAAGTCCATGGAATTTTAATTCAGAAGTGGATGACACTCAATTGTCAAACTTCCCAGTTGTTTGACCTTCAGTATATTATTTAATTTATTTCATTATCTGTGAAACAGTAATAATAAATCTCACCTCACAGGGCTATTGTGAATATTTAATTAGATAACCAATATAAAACAACCTGACACAATAGGCATTGAATAAATTATAGTTATACTACTAAAAAATAAGACACCTATGTACATCAAAAGACTTCATCAGAACAGTAGAAAAGGAACCCAAGGTGTGGGAATTATTTTTTTAACCAGGGTTTAACCATGGCATGGCAGACAAGCGACTAATCTCTAAAATCTCTATCAGAAAAAAATTAATAACCCAATTTAAAAGTAAGAAACATAAACAGATAGTTCACCAAAGTTGCAATCCAAATGGCCAACAAACTTGAAGAAATGCTTGTGATCACTAGCCACATGAGAGATGCAAACCCAGAGATGAGACACCATCTTACACTGACAATGACAGGAAAATTCAAAAGACGAGACACTAACAAATTCTGAAGAGGTATGGGGCCAATAGAAACCTTATAAAAAAGGATCAATATTATTGTTCTGTTGTTTTCTTTGTTCATGTCTTTTGTTTCTCTGGTTAAGTGTATTTATATAACTATAACTTGTATAGTTTAATATAACTATAATTTGTATAGTTATAGTTATACAAATAGTTTGTTTTGTATAACTATAAATTTGTATAACTTTGTAAATGGTACAATTGTCTTGATTTCTTGGATTCTCCTCACAGCTCTCTTTGGTAGTTTACGGAAATCAGATTGATTTTTGTATGATAATCTTATACTCTGCCACATTGCTGAGTATTTTTATTGTTTTAATAATTTTTGTGTTGACTCTGGGATTTTCTAAGGATAAAATCATATCATCAGAAAATAGTGAGAGTTCGACTTCTTCTTCACTGATGTGGATTCGTGTAATATCTTTTTGTTGACCTCTAGCTCTGGCTAGGACTTTCAGCACAATGCTGAAGAACAGTGTTGAGAGGGGACATCATTCTGGTTCCCCTTCCCAAGAGGGATGTTCGAGTGAGATGTTGAAAATTTTGGGTTATTTTGTGCTCTGGGTCTAGTTGTTGAAGATGCTAGGTTAAAGTGTTGAATTTAATTCTCTCTTCTTCTTATGTGTGTGCATTTATTTCCATAAATTGACTTCTGAGTACTATTTTTGCTGTGCCCAAAAGTTTTTGGTATTCTGTACTTGCATTCTCATTTATTTCAAGGAAGGGTTTTTTTTTTTTTAGTTTATTCCTTATTTTGTCAATTACTCTGTAGTTTTAAACACTGTGTCGCATGAATTCCATGCATTTGTAAATTTGCCCTTGCTTTTCCAATATTGACTTCTAAGTTAATAACATTTGTTTTTAAGAAAGCAGATTGTAAAATCTCCATATTTTTCAGTGTATTAAGGCTGGCTTTGTGTCCTATCATAGGGGCTAGTCTAGAGAATGTTCTATGTGCACTGGAAAAGAATTTATACTATGACGTTGGGTAGTATGCTCTATATATCCAGGCAGTTGAGTTGGTTATTTGTGTTTACCTGGGTGATTTAGTATTTCTGTATCTTTATAGAGCTTCTTTCCCAATGAACAGTCATAAATTCAGAATGGATATTGAAACATCCTACTATTATTGTTGTATTGTCTATCTTTAGTTCTGTAAGAGTTTGATAAATGTATTTCAATAGTCTTTTGATGGGTCAGTATATGTTTATTATGGTTATGTCTTCTCATTTAATTGTCCTTTTAATCATTATGTACTGCCTTGATGTGTCTCTCATGAGGGATTTTTCCTTGAAGTCTGTTCTATGAGACATTAATATTGTTTTAACTGCCATTTGCTGGGTTTATTTTTTCCATTCTTTGATATTTTGTCCATTTTTGTCTTTATACTTAAGGTACTTTTCTTGTAAGCAGCATGTTGATGGGTCATGTTTATTATTCAGCTTGCTACTCTCTCTTGAGTTGTACACTTAATACATTAACATTCAGTATAAGTATTGATCTGTGTGGGCTGGTCGTTGTCATTTGATGTGTGTTTTTGTGTCATTTTGAAATGTGTTTTCTGTGGTGTTACTGGATCTTTTGCTCTTATATTTCTGTGTTGAGCACTATTTTTAAATGTGTTGATTTGGGGGTCTTGTATGTTTATCTAAGCTTTTAATCCTGTTGTTGTTTTTCTATCCAGAGTATTCCCCTTACAATTTTTTTGTACTGTTCATAATCATTTTACAAGTTTCTTTAACTTCTCCTTGTCTGGAAATACTCTTTTTGTTCTCTCATATTTGAGGGATGATTTTCTGGATATAAGATTCTGGGTTGATTTTTATTTTTTTTGCACTCATGGCTTTGCAGGGAAATCTGAACTTATTCTTCTTGGTTTGGCTGTTCTTTTATCTTTACCTGCTCTCAGGAGCTTCTCCTTGTTCTTTATATTGAAAATTTGGCTGCAATCCATTATGATATTTATTCTGGGTCCAATTAGAGGTTCTCTCAGCTTCCTGGATATACATATATACATATATAGAAATTTGGGGCTCCTACATCTCTCATCTACAATCCATGCACTCATCCAGTGTGTCAAGCACATTGGTACATATGCTGCCACCATCATCTTCAAAGCCCTCTTTTCCCACCTGAGCCGCAGATAGCAGCTCCCCATCCCTTGCCCCGCTCTTCCTCATGAACTCTTGATAAGTCATTGATTATTACTTTCGTATCTTACATCATCTTCCGTTGAGCCTCACCCACTTCTCCATTTTTCATCCCCCTGAGAGAGGGCCATAGGTTAATCCCTGTGATTGATTCCCTGCCCCCACCAATGCTCACTGCTGGCCCCCGTGGAGTCCATCCACCATGATTCCCTGGCTGCAGGATCTTGTCTGTAGCAGTGTGCATGCTCCTACCCAGTCCTATTTGTAAGGTAGAATTGAGGTGATGATAGTGGGGGAAATGAAGCCTGCATGGTCATGAGGTGTCAATGGGATCAGGTATAAGGCATCTAAGACTCAGAATAAAACCATAACCCAGGTGAATTGGGGGTGGTTGGGAGCATGGAGTAGAGATCCAATGCCAATCTGTAGACAATTGGACATGCCCTCACAGAGGGGTCACAGGGAAGAGATGAGCCAATCAGGGCACAGCATAGCACTGATGAAACACACGACTGTCTTCTAGTTCTTTTGTGCTTCCTTCCCCCCACTATCATGACCTCAATTCTACTTTACAAATGTGATTAAACCAGAGCATGCACACTGCTACAGATAAGAGCCCCAAAACATAGGGTATCCAGGATAGATAAATGCCTCAGGGCCAACAAGTAGAGTAGAGACAGGATTAGGGGAGGGTGGGGGGAGAAAAGGGGAATTGATTCACAAGGATCAATTTAGAACCCCTTCTCGGGGGAGTGGAATAATGGAAAAGTGGATGAGGGCAATGGAGGACGATGTAGAATATGGAAAAAATAATCTATAACTTATCAAGGGTTCATGAGGGAGGGGAAGAAATGGGGAGCTGATATCAGGGGCTAAAGTGGGAAGAGAATGCTTTGAAAATGATGATGGTGGCATATGTGCAAATGTGCTCGAAACATTGGAGGAATGTATGGATTGTGATAAGAAATGTAAGAGTCCCCAATAAAAGTATCTTAAATTAAAATAGATGAAATTGTAAATTAAAAAAAAGAAAGAAAATACAGCCATTGATGGAAAGTTGCACTGATTAATTTGCTTTCAGTTTCTTAAGTAAGCTACTAAATTGACTAAATAAATTGATGTAGTTAAAAATGACTAATAAATACAAGTCTAAAACATAGCACACAGGATTGTTTACTGTCTGCAAAGAAAAATAAAAATAAGATTTAACTTTCAAAATCCACATCATATCAATTCTCCAAGAAGAACTCATAATTCATTCTAAAACCCTAGAATAAATATAATTCCCTTGAGCAACTGAAAATCCTGGAATCAACAAATTCCGGCTAATAATGCCTGCTTGTTATAATGTAATAAAGCAAACTAATGTCATAATGATTTATCGTGATCAAATAGCCCAGTCCCCTGTGGGTAAGCCCTAGATAGCTGCATGAATTTAGCAGATATAAGGAAATGGGGTTTCTTTTGTGGTTAGTTTGTTTTGTTTTTTGTTTGTTTTTAAGACAGGCTGCAGATGGACTATTAGCTGAATGTCTTAAGATATGGATTAACTGTAACTGTCTCAGTACACCAGTCCGGAGATTCATCAGGTTTCTGCCCTCGTGTCTACTGTGTCCAGACTCATTTGGCATTTCCTGATGAGGCACTTCTTCAACTCCAATGTTTTCCCATTGAGATCAGCAATTCACATTTCCTATAAGATGGCCTTCCCACCACCCACACACTTACGTAACACCTTCAAAAGTCTTCCTTCTCTTACCAGCTTTTTCTCTTATCATCATGAATTTATACTACTAACTCAGATGTCTGAATGTTCCCCTTCTTTCTAGTCTACCTGCTGAGGAGCAAGGTACAGCATGGATCATGCATGGTTGGTTTTTTTCAGGGAGTAAATTCAATAACTCTGCATTAGCCACTCACTGAAATACTTCAGCACCATCTGCATAGTCCTTCTTTCCTACTGTGAAAGCCCAGGATTTATTAACTCACTCCCACAAGATACACTTTCCGCCAGTTCTCAAAATGTGTAGTTCATATGCACTATTTCAAATCCAAAACCTCAATTATAAGCCAAAGCTTAGATAAGAAGGACTTTCAGAAAATAATAATGTAGGTGTCAGTCTGAATCCCTCTTGGGAGCTGGGAAGGGTACATCTTTGTGCTGTCTTTGACAAAAAAGATGCAACGTGCTATCCGGCTTTCTAAATGTAGTCCTTTCTTCCTGGACAGATGTGCGACTTTATCTGGTGGTACTGAACCTGTTGTAAAGGCCTGGGGTACATACACCCAAGTACGAATAAGGGGTGATCTGGATTCTGTCTGCCAGGCCTTGATGGTATCCCTAAAACTAAGGGATTGCCGTTGTCAAAATGCCAACCCTCACATAACTCTATAAATGCTATAAAACTTAGAGTCACATTATTGAAATTTTCCCATTTTGTGTCAATGCTTTGGCCTTAGGTAAACCGAGATTAAACCTGAACAACAGCCAACACAGATGGTGCACAGAAACTCCCAGGCTCGTTGAGGGAGATTTTCCTGGAAAATAGAATTTGAAAACCCAAAGCAAATTTTAAGCTAAAACCATATCAACTCTAAATCGTGGTTTTCTCTTTAAGATATGAGGAATAGAGATTCCATTCTATCCAGGGAGGTGATTACACATAACTGTGAACCCAGAGTAGATTGACCTTCATATAATTCTCAGCTTTCTTACGTTACTTTATCTAGAAAGATAAAGTATCAGGTTGTGCTACCAATTATTATTTTTCAAATGGAGATAGGAAATTTTTGATGTAAGACCTGCAGGGTCTGTATTCGGCTCCAAGCAACAGTGTGATGTCGGCCTGTGAATTGGCTCAGAGCAGTTAGACTGGATGTTGTTTTAAATTGAAATCTTGCCATGTCTACAGAGTATTCCAGAAAACCAGAAGTTAATCAGAGTTAAAGAAATCGCAAATTAAATTATCACCCCAAAGCTAAAGTGGAAGAACTTCAGGGAAATATAATTAAGTCAAATGTGCAGCTTTGTTTTCATATAAATGAGGCAGCTTAAAATTGAGAGCTGGTGGCTAAAGGTTAAGGGATTTGTATCCAATTTGCCACTCAGTTGGAAGCAAACGGGCAAAAGCAAGGCAAAAAATTCAACCTCCAAGCCCCTTCCCTGCCTCTCTGCCCAGGAACGTGTTCTCACTGACTAATGGCCCTTGGCCAACATTCTGCCCCTCTTGCTTCAGTCCTGGGCACAGTCGCAGTTCTAAAAAGCCATTTTAACACCAGAAGATTGTTGTGACTTGTTCTGGTATTAGCGTCTCACAGAAAAACATCTTGTTTTCATTCAGCCTGAGCTTGCTTGCTTCCTAATGCTCTCCTGCCAGGGCACTGCACGGAGCTTTGGCGAGAGCGAAGCAAAGAAAGAATCAATGGCTAAAATCAACGAATGGCGGACCAGTGCCAATGCTCCGTGCGCACAGCAGACAACTGCACGCGGAAAAGGAGGAGGGGCTTACGTGCTCATCCGCAGAGCCCTGCCCAGGGACGAGAACGGGAAATGGCCGTGTAAAATGAGGACGTGAGGAATTTCCTTTCGGGTGTTTCTCTGTACCCATCTCCCACATGCCATCTTCCAAATCCTTCCTGAGACGCTGGGCAAAGGCGTTGGTTGGTTTGTTACTGAAATTTACCAGTTGTTAGGGCTCGAAGTATGTCCCCCAACAGTACATTGAATTCTCACCTCCATATCTGTGGATTTAATCCAATTCAAAAATAATGCTGTCTTTGGTATTTTCATGAGACCATACTAATGTAAGGCTTGGCATAAATCTAACACCTTTTGAGATGTAAAAAGAGTAGGTTCGCTAAGAAAAAAAAAGCATAAATAAGGAGAGCATAAGTGTGAAGTGGGAATCCCCAAGAGATAGAAGTACACCGGGGCTGGGGAAATAGAGACAAGGCCAACGGAGCAAGACCTTTCCCCCTGAGCGAATGCCACCAACTCAGACATTCAGCCTCAAGAACCGGAGAAAACCAAATTCCATTGGTAAAAAATTCCATTGGTAAAAGACACTTAACTTCTCGTCTTCCTGTGAAAGCAATAGTATGGAACCAAGACACGCATAATGCCAGAGTGGTGGAAAATGCATCTTCTTATCACACATTCGTGGTGAAACACTCCGGTGTGGAAACAACCTGCAACCTAGTTCCTTCCTTGCTCAAGATCCGTGAGCTTTAGCTTTGAGTTCTTTGCTTTGCGGCTCCAAAATGAAACCGAGAGGGAAGTCTGGCTCTGAGATCTGGCAGAAAAAATAAGTTAGTGAGGAAGCAATGTCCCGCAGGACCAACATATAAAACCCTGCGAGAGACGGACTGGAAAATCAAGCATTGGCAATTCGCTATGCCTACAGAAGCTAAGTAGACGAGCGAGGGGCACAAACCGATATTTGGAAGGAAATTGTTGGTTATTAATACAGTAAGTCTTCTTGGGGACCTTCTGCATCAAAGAATGAAACCCTGTCAGGTCCTGGGCCATCTTCGGGGCCCTTGGTGGACTGGAGACCGTTGCTGAGGTCACTGGCTTAGCCCTTCCTCATCACGCTTTGACCTTGCACAAGCCAGTGTAGTCTAAATCTCCTCTTGAAAATAAAGACAGTAAAACCAACCTCCTAGTGTAGTCATGAAAAGGAAATGCAGAACCATTTTCTTCAGTACATTGTTTTCTGTGATCATGGGGCTATTAATAGTATTGCGATTGATACTGTTATTAGGAGGGAGTCTGATTCTGAAGAGAGAGAACATCAAAGTCATCTTCAAAGTTTGCGCAAACACAGTCTCATCGTTGTAAATGTATGAAGCACAGAAAACACAAGACATATTTTGTGTGACTTACACAGAATATTTTCAAAGTTCATCATATTGAATGTGGTGAAAAATATGTGAAACGCTCCATATGGTGAAAAACACGAATGTGTCAACTGCAGATTAGTAAATAACCCCAAGTAAGCCCATCCTTACCTGGTTTGAGGGGGTTCTCTATTCTCCATCTGCGATCCAAGAAATCATTTCTGGTTCTTTGTGCCTTGTTTTAGAAATAACTCATGGGATGATCTTGGCTCAGCATAAGCTCTCATGTCATTATTTTATGCATAAGGCCCCAAAGAAGACTCAATATATTAACAACAAACTTCCTTCCAAATATCTATTTTTGCCCCTCACTCATCTTGTTTGACTTAGCATCTGTCTGTCTGTCTGTGCCTTCAAAGTGAACTCCAGGTGTCGTTCAACAGATCAGGTCAGCCCAACACGTCCTCACACTCCCCCGGGGAGGAAACATTTGTCTGTGGCAGGCCATGTGCACAATTGGTGTTTGCCTGTGCTTTCCCTCTTTCTTTAAGCCCTTCGACATGTTGTATCCTATGTCAGTGTCTCTGCTTCATTGTGCCAATTGTTTTCCATTTGCACCAGATCCGGTTCCATCCTTTACCTTGGTCTGTACCACCAGGGACCTGAATCCCCTGCTGTAGGGATTTTGCTTCGAAACATTGGAGAAGATAATAGGGTTAAGAGACAGAGAGAGGTTCAGATATGTTGATAGTTTGTCCCGTTGCCCACTAGTTTGGAGTCACAGCTCTGGTAGGAGCTGCATCAAAGGCAACAGCTTACCTGTGTGATCCAACCTTTCAGTCAGATGGGGGAAATGTTATTTTCTCCCTCCTCTTGCACTTACAGTCTAAGAATGATCATGTTTTCCCACTTTTGCCAGTCTTTAGATTCATCAGAGACCAGATGATGCCCTTATCTCTCCCCTAACTCTGCAGAGAGCCTCTATTCAAATGCCAATGTTTAAGCTCTTTTGAGTGAAATTCTATTTTCTACCTTGACTTTTACGAGGTGGAGTTCTTTCAGTCTACCCAAGTTCTGTTACGCTTCCTGACATTTGCTTATTGAGAGAGGACAGGCGAATAAAAGTGGAGAGTTGGACCAGAAGCGGTAATGAGATCCATCCCTTGTGAAACAGAACTAAAAAGAAGCGCACTGAGAAGCCAATCTTACCATGAAGCCACACCTTGCCATTGGAAATGCATTCCCCAGAACTGCTTGCTACCCCAACTACCTCTATGGGGAACCGAGCATCTGCAGGTGAAAGTTCCCGAAAATCTCAGAAGCAACAAAGTCCACATGGAAGAAACACACCAGCCTGTGTGACCACGAGCTGTTGAAGGGATCAGGTATCAAGCATCAAGGAACAAAAAAATCATATCATTGAAAATGTGGGTGAGTGTAGACTCAAAGTCCAATGGTAGCCAACTGGACACCCCTTACTGAAGGGTTGTGGGGAGGAGATGAACCAGGCAGGGTGCAGGATAGCAATGATGAAACATATAACTTTCCTGTAGTTCTTAAATGCTTCCTCCCTTCCCCCCCCCCACTATCATGATCCCAAATCTACCTTAAAAAGCTGGCTAGACCAGAGGATGTACATTGGCACAGAGAGGAACTGGAAACATGGGAAATCCAGGAGAGATGACTCCTCCAGGACCAGTGGTGAGAGTGGTGATGCCTGGAGGGTGAAGGAAACGTGGGATAGAAAGGGGGAACCGATTACAAGAATCTACGTATAGCCTCCTCCCTGGGGGATGGACAGCAGAAAAGAGGTCCAGGAGAGATGTCAGACAGTTTAATATATGACAAAATAATAATAATTTATGAATAATGAAGGGTTCATGAGGTAGGGGGAGTGGGGAGGGAGGGGGAAATGAGCAGCAGATATTAAGGGCTCAAGTAGAAGGTAAATGTTTTGAGAATGATGATGGCAACAAATGTACATATGTTCTTGACACAATGGATGGATGTATGGATTGTGATAAGAATTGTACAAGCCCCCAGTAAAATGATTTTTTTTAAATTTCTTCAGCACAGCTTTTCTGTCCTTTTTCTCACTAATGCAGTCTCAATTCTCTTTCTTTTTTGAAACAGTTTGATATAATTCACATCCCCTACAATTCACGAGTCCAATCCCATCAAGAGGACGTGGCCCATCATCAGCACGATCAATTTTAGGACATTCACTTTGTTCTGGTAGTCATCATTAGCTCCCCATCTCCCAGCAACACCCCAACCCTTGGCCCACGCTGTCCCTGTCATGCCCCAAGGAACCATCATTCCAGTTACTACATAGATTTATCTTTTCTGGATTTCATGTACACAAAACCAGATTTTTTTGTAATTCACAATAACACCATAAAACAGGTGAAAACCTCAGATATGTACTTTAACAGAAAATATTAAAAGCTAGAATAAATTTAAAATGGATCTAAAGGGAGATCAAATGTAAACATTTAAATGTAAATGTAAAAATGTTACATTTTAACCTACTGCATTGGCAACAACCCACTTTCCAATGCACTCTGCATGATAACAAGGCTGTTCCACCTCTGGTCTACTGTCAGGCCATTCACCAGAGGCTTATTTCTCCTTCACTTATTCTTGTTTCTTTACCGTGAAACATCTCAAAACGGGACAAAGGGGAGATCAAATGATAGCACGATGCCTGTCAACATCGGCATTACACTGTTTTCTTTCTCATAAGAAGTGGCGCTGTTCATATCCCTCCTCTATGATCAGAGCATCTTCAAAACAAAGCCCTGGGATTGACCTCAGAGAAAATCTAGCAAAATGACCCTTCGAGATCTCAAAAGCACAGTCACCACAGCGTTCAGAGCGGACCCATGCCTGACCCAGAAGGTTACCTCGGCAGGCACTGCTTTCATCAAATCTGTTTCGCAGCCTCCATGACAACATCACGACCAATGTATTACTGTGAGAACTCGACTGCAGCCAACCACTGACGGTGTACTCGTGTTTAAAGAGGTCTTGTTTCAACATGTGCATATAGTTTCAACTGGAACTCTGGTAGTGATACTTTTTTACTTCCCTCATGCAACAATTTTTTTAACCATTTTATTTGGGGCTCATACAACTCTTATTGCAATCCATGCATACATCAATTGTGTAAAGCACATCTGTACATTCTTTGCCCTATTTGCTCTCCACTTTAGCCCTTTGCATCAGGTCCTCTTTTTTTCCCCTCCCTCCCCACTCCCCCCCTCCCTCATGAGCCCTTGATAATTTATAAATTATTATTTTGTCATATCTTGCCCTGTCTGATGCCTCCCTTCACCCCCCTTTCTGTTGTCCATCCCCCAGGGAGGAAGTCACATGTAGATCCTTATAATCCCCACTTTCCAACCCCCTCTCCCTCTACCCTCCCAGTATCACCACTCCCACCCCTGGTCCTGAAGGGGTCATCTGCCCTGGATTCCCGCAACAGTCAATTTTTAAAAACAAACAACAGCAATAGTTTTCTGGCAGCAATAAAATGAATGCATATTTGAGTTCTTTTGTACAGTGGAATATTCTAAATAGATGAACCAATGCTATGCATGCCAGCCTGAATAAAGCTGGCAAAAATAATTTGCCTGGAAAAAGCAGATGACAAAATGATTCACTCAATAGACTATCACTAAGATAATGTTTCAAATAATGTGTATTATGGACACAGGCAGACATGCATTACAAAATCATTTTTAAATGCTTTTGAATGTTCAATGGAAAATGTTGAATAATTAATTCTGGAAAAAGTGCAGTGGTGTGGGAGGGATGTTTCAAATTATCAGTAGTTTTGATACCTTCAGATATGTGATGACAGCTTTTCATTTTATATATATCTACATATTTGAATAGATGAGTTAGCTATAAATTATGAAAGGTAAGCATTGTGCAATTCTTTTAGTGCTTAGAAGGTTATTAAGTTTTTCATAAATTATCTCATTTGACACACAGAATTAACTGGGAGAGAATGAAATTTCTTGTTTTTAATATATTAATTTTATAAGTGAAGAAAACAGGGCTCCAAAGAATGCTACAGTTAACACTCAGGAAAGTGAGAAGGAGAGAAGGAAGCAGCTTGGGGCTTAAATCCTGATGATATTTGCTCATGATAAGCCACCCCAACTGTCCTTTTCTCAACCTGAGTTGAGTTAAATTATATTGAAACTCCACAAAAAACATTTATTTAGGCATCGCTGCTCAGTTCAAGGTTGTGCAATTTCTTTCTTCTTCCTGTTTTTCTGAAACTTAATAAAGTATCATTCCTCTACAACATCATAGAGTCAGCCTAGATGATATTAGGTTCATATATATATATAGATAGATATAGATATATATAGATATGAATTTACTCAACTTACAAATAGCAAGAGCATAAGAAAATATAAACAATCAGAAATTTGTATTATTTGCATTGACATTGGATGGACCTTGAACATACATGTAGGTCCATATATGTGTATGTGTGTGTGTGTGTGTGTGTGTATCATTTTAGCTGATTGGGACAGAAATATAAACTGATGACAATATAAGGCACACAGACAAAGTACACTCCCAAATCAAAGCGTATAATTAATATACTTTGCACAGCTGTTGCACTGTTTTTTTTTCGAGAAGTAGCAGCACTCTGTCGTGCTGATTGCAAATGAGTAATATGTAAAATTCATTTGCACTATTATTTAATACATCTTACCAAATATCTCCATTGTACCTTTATAAAAATTGTCAAGTCATCATGTAGGCAATATAGTATATTAGTTAATAATGCATGCTATTTTGATTTAGTGAATATGTCTTTGATCTATAAAATGGGAATGACAATATTGCCTACTTGTTAGAGTTGTGAAGATTGAATGAAATCATGTATATCAAACACTTGGTCGAGTGCCAGCTGAGCCTGAAATCTGTTCCACTGTGGCCAGGCAAAGGGAAGAGGAAGAATCCACGCCGGAGGAGAAAGCCACCAGGAAAGCAAACAGAGCAGAAACAGAGCCACTTTGGAGATCAGCTGGTTGACCGCATGATCCTTGCTCCAACCTGTCTTAATCAAAGACAAGATTCCCCGACAAGCCTCTGACTTCGTGTAGCTCTGCCAGCCACTGTGAGCCTCTAGTGCCTCCAGCCCGCATCGGACCGAAACATGGCAGAGAACAAACCGTCCGCTAGTCAAGGGCCAGACAGAGCCAGCCATGCCCAACTCCTAGGAAGCACTCTGCATTTATAGATTATTTCAAACCTTGAAAGACCAAAATACTTGTTGCTTCCTTACACTCAGCTTAAAAATTCATCATATACTTCCTGTGTCGGGAACTGGCTAAGGCTACCAAAGGAATTCAGCTAGATACTGAGAGACCAATGTCTAAGTCATCCAGGGCCGCTCTAACTGAAGTACTACGTGGATGGTTTTATTAAACAAGCTAATTCTATCCTGGCTTAGAAGTCTGAATGGAGGACACTGATGGAGGAAGACGCTTTCACTGTTGGCTCCTGGGCGACAGCCTTGTCTTTCTTCTGCTTCTGTTCCTGGGTTCCTCAGATCTTTATGTGGTATGACATCCTTGTCTTCCTCCCAGCTATGCTTGCGTTTTCTGCACCTAATTATCAGGATTATGTTTTGGTTTTGGGCAGCGGGAGTCTGGTGGTATAATGGTTATGCAGTGGGCTGCTCAGCACAAGGTGAGCAGTTCAAAACCCTAAGCTGGCTTCACGGAGAAAGCCCTACTCCTTAAGGAGTTACAACTTGAAAATCCACAGGGTCAGTTCTACCCTGCCTTGAAGGTCACCTTGACTCAGAACTGACTAGCGGCAGTGAGCGCAGTTCAGGTCGGTTGGTGTAGTAGTCAAGTCACTGGCAGCTCGTCAAAGCCAGGCATTTGAACCACCAGCCATTCTATGGGATAAGGGTGTCTTGCTATTCTTATAGAAGCCTTACAGCTACGGGAACCCACAGGGCAGCTCTACCCTGCCCGACAGGGTCACGGCGACTTGAAATGACCCCATGGCCACAAGTTTGAGTGGTTTCTTAGTTCTGTTGCTGTTGTTGTTCATCTTCAGTTTAATCTCACAATGATTGGTTTTGAACATCACTTACACTGATATTGCCTCATCAACATAACAAGGAAAATCTTATTTCCTAAAGGAATTACATTCAGTGGTACAGGATTAGTATTTACAATACGTATTTGGTGGTGGATGAAGGTACAATTTGACCCATAAGAAGTCTGACAGGCTTGACCTCAATCCAACATTATGGAAGTCTTTACCACAGCCACGTGCTAGCTGCCTTACCCGGGGCAAGTTTGCTTTAGCTCTCTGAGTCTGCGTGTTCTCCTTTGGAAATGAAGCACAACCCACAGGGTTGATTTACAGGGTCATTGTCCAGGAAAGGACAGTGTCCATTAAAATGTCCAGCATGCAGTATGTGCTCAGTGAGTGGCACTTATTATTTCTATTGTTCAGTCCCATAAATGAGCTGGGGTGAAAAGTTCAACCTGCAAACTTACAGATTTTACTGATCAGGACTGTCCACCCCCCTCAGGTTAGTTGAAATGTAAAAGAAAGACACATCTGTGTTTAGAAACAAATGAGTCTTCACTTGAGTTGGTAGCTCTTCATAGTAATCTGTATTCAGTGGTTATAATGCTAGAAACTTGCTACAGCTGTTCCTTGTGTTCACCAGTGCAAGGTGCCTGAAATTTGAGTTTTAATGGCTAATAGAATGTAGCCGCAGGGAATCAAGAATTGGCTGGACCTGATTCCCTGAAAAGTATTATTGCATTCAAAATAGACTCACTGTTCGACATTGCCTGAGCTTTCAATAAAATGAATCTTTTTAAAAAAACCCAAAAACTCATGGTACACAGGAGATTAACCACACTCTGAAGTCACCTTCCAGTTAGGTACATACCTTAACTTTCTGCAATCAGTTCATCATAAAGACCCAGAAAGCGCAGCACAATCACAGAAACTAAGACAGTCAGGTACCAAGCTCCAGAGCACACTCCGTGCAGTGTTCTTCTCTGGTTGACAGTAATCAGAAGCAGGTCGTGTGGAAGGACACAAAGGACTTCAGCCGAGGCATTGGGGAGACTGGGTTTGATCCTAATTGAACGTTTAACTCATGTGTCAACAGGCAGGTACTTTTCTACTCCCCGCAGCCCTCACACCCACCCACCCTGGCCCCCAACCCAGGCCCTCAGTTTCTATTTGTGTCAAAGGAAAAGGTTAAACTGCCAGTGGTAACAGACTCCAGTCACTAGCGATAACTGCTGTTCTGGGTTGAAAGAATATGACAGAGAGGAACTCCCAGGTTGGAAATCACTCTGCCTTTCTTTTCTTAAAATATTTTTCCATATTTGCCCCTATTTTCCCACATGTTCTTCATTAGATGTTACTTTTATGAACACATGGATATTATTTGAAATGATAGATTCAGTGTATCTCCATCACATCCTTCGAGATAATGATTGATTGCCATTGAGTCCAGTCCAACGTCTAGTGGCTCCCCGTGCATCAGAGTAGAACTAGGCTCCCGGGGATCTTCAATGGCTGACTTCCTAGAAGTGGACTACCAGACTTTTCTTTCCATGATGCCTCTGGAGGGATTCAAACTTCCAGCCTTTTGGGGTGATAAGGGGGAGGGGGGCACCAAGCAAAGAGTTACCTCCCAGGAGTATTGTCCTTTAAGTTAATAGTTCTTCTCCCATGAAGTCTTTGTGCTTCCACTCCACACATTCCCATAAAGTTTTTTTTCACATCTCATGAGAAGTTCTTGTTTTCTTGTTCTCTCATCCCACGTGGCACTCACTGCCTTTAAAATGAAGACGCTGTTATTAATCTGTCGGTGGCAGCTCAGGGCTTTGGCTTCTGTCTCGGTGTGTTAAACAAGGTTCTCTAGAGAAACAAAATCAGGACACTTATGTGTATAGATAGATGATAGATAGATAGATAGATAGATAGATAGATAGATAGATAGATAGATAGATAGATATCTCTATATAGCATGGAAAAAAATATAGCAGCTAATTAGTCCACATAGCAGTACAGAGGGCTCAGTTCAACTCACTTCTGAGGAACAGTTAATATACTGGAAGTCTTTCAACTCAAGAGGGCTCCTGGGTCCAAGGTCAAGGGAGAAAACAGCTGTCTTCCATATGGCGATGTGGGTAGTCTAGCCACAAGAAGCAAGCAGCAGGGTGGGTCACCAAGTTAGGAAGATGACAAAATCCAACAGTCCCAAGCTCAAGTGATATATACACCAGCAGTGTAGTGAAGTAGGTCTCATATGAACCTCAAGCTCTAGCACAGCGGTTCTCAACCTGTGGGTCACGACCATTTGGGGGATTGAATGGCCCTTTCACAAGGGTTGCCCAATTCATCACGGTAGCAAAATTATAGTATGAAATAGCAACAAAAATAAGTTTATGGTTGAGGGGTCACCACAACATAAGGAACAGTATTAAAGGGTGGTGGCATTAGGAAGGTTGAGAACCACTGCTCTAGCAACACAATCTTTGGGTTGGCAGTCCCCCAGGTAGTGTAGCTCAGGAGTTGAGGCAGAGAACTAGCAGCTACATGCTGATCAGATCACCAGAGAGCAAGAGAGAGTGAGGGGCGGGCTTGCCAAACTGTTTACCCCTTTGCCCTCCAATTAAACTGTGACTTAATTAATCCCACAGGTTTCTATTGGCCAGGTTGGCACAATAAACCTACTTATCACACTAGTGGAAATGAGGAGTGAGGGAAGGATGAATGAGGAAATGGTACAATTAGCGGTTTGATGAGTAGGTGCTAGACCTCCATGACTGATGGTGTGTTCGCTTGATACGTTGTGTTTATCCAGAAATCCTTTCCTGTCTACTAAAATTCTAGCTATACTTTTAAGAAAAAGCACTTGGAATCTCAGCCATTTTAGGTTTTATTGAGGAAAATGGATACCTAAGTCTCCTTTAAGTAGTTAAAGTACACAGCCTAACTTCTCCACTTCCCCCAAATCAACCAAAAAAGGCATTGCACCTTTTGTATCTGACACCTACACCACTCATTTTTAAATTTCCAGAGGTATTTGTTAGTCATGATGGATGGATCATAGCGCATATAATAAAGAAATACTTCGTCACCCAAACCCAGAGTCTCGTGTAAATAAAATTGCCTTACTATAATCCTATTTCAAATGTTTGCCAATTTCAATTTTTCCTATCATGACCACTTTTACCAGCAGCCACCCAGCACTATCTATAAAAGATGGTGTGGTCACTTAAACGGCTTGGAAGGGCTCAGAATACCCTCAACTGTCGCTCACCTTAATGTGGGGGGACAGTCCTATGGGGGCTACCTGGCATATCCTGATCTTTATGTATACTTTCTTTGCTTTATAAATTACACACATTTTTGTTTTATTTTACCCAGTTAAAATGTGTCTGAGAAGAAATAATCCAGGGGTGAAAAAAGGACAAGTTTCTTCCACAATCTCCTCAGGCAAGGTTTTTCATGTTTCATTGGCAGAAACGTGGCTTTACTATGGGCCTTTGCTGGAAGTCATTGAATTGATTTCTGTAGCTTTAACTACACTGAAGGGTCAGAGATGTATATGTAAACGACCCCTAAGGAACTTCCATTGGGGCTTACCAGGGCAAGCTTAAGATGTGGGTTAGCTGGACAACTAACCAGGGCACTGATCAATAAGCAGTAATAAAACTGCTTATTGGCAATGGAATGACATGGGGAAACTTGTACATTTACTCTAAGCATTAGACTCTAAGCATTAGAAAGGATTTCTGAGAAACCATTCATGATGGGACTAGGGATGTCTACACAGAACACCCAAGACACCACAGGGAATCAGAATAGTATCAGTGAACTCTTGTGTCCTGTTGGCTGCATGTTTTTGTTTGCTGCCTGTGAGGTGAAGGTTTGAGGCAGAACTGATGACAGGGGTCTTCCTCCTTCGCCCCAGGCAGTTTTTCCCTCTCTGATACAGAAGGACCTGGCTGCTAGAGGAATATCATTGTCAAGAGATGTACAGGTGCAACCTCCCTGTGCAACGTATATGTTCAAATCAGGGGAACGTTCACAGACAGATGGCTCTAAACTCTCCAAATATAAGAAATGTGGAGAAGGAAATTTGGGAACAGTAGCCCTCAGAGTCTCTAGAAGGAAGACTCGCGTTCCCACCTGCAAACTCAGGGAAATCAGACCATCACCGGTGTGAGAGGATGCGTTTCAAAAGACGCAAACTCTAGCACCGGGTGATGGACACAACGAGACCATCTCAGCATCTGGGCTGCTAGGTTCTTTTCAGAGTGTGCTCTGAGATCAGGCGAACCGGGAGTCGACCCAAGGGTGCCAGCCTGCTGACTTGGCATCTGCAGAGACTGCCTCTCTTCCCAGCACTGGGTTGAGGTTAGGCAAGGGGCACGATATCCTCCAGCAGCTTGGTCCACAGCTTCTATGGGGTTGTTCGCTTTAAGGACATGAGGGAATCTAATTGAGTTACTTTAATTTAAAACATCTTCAACTGGGTGTTTTTCCTCCCCTCCTTGAGTGAATTATCCAAACCCTGAGGGGATATGAGTCTTTCAATCTTTGCAGACTTCTTAATTATGTCTCTGGACCCAGTTAGTGCATCTCATTAGCTGCACCCTCAAAGATTACGTTTGCTGATGCAAACTTCAGTGTTACGGGCTCACAATGCTGTGTCCTCACCCCCATCTCTTTTTTTGTCTACTATGAATATCTGAACTAAAGTGAATACTCAATGGCTGTCACATCTTAATTCACAATTTGGGTAAGCAATCTCCCCACCTCTAGAGTTTACTGTCATTGCTGGTATGACTTCCTTCTGTTTAAAAACGTTATTATCAACGCGTCCTTTATTTGTGAAAACTTCCAATACGTTATGGAGGTATAAAAGGAGTCTATCATGGACTGTCGACAGAAAACGATGACCTTGTGTCCACCATTTTTGGCATGTAATGCAAACCAGTGCCTTTGGCCCATCAAGTTGGTTCCAATTCATAGTGGCTCTGTGGCAGGTGGAGCCAAAGTCTGCGCTCCAGGTTCCCGTGGCTCAATTTCCAGCAGCCGATTACGAGGCTTTTCTCCCAAAGGGGCATCTCTGCGTGGACTTAAATCCCCAAACTTTCTGGAACCGTCCAGTGTAGTTGCCAATGACACCAGCCTATGACTTTAGTTATTACACACTCACTTTAAAAGCACCCTTTTTATTGAAATTTTGGTAAAGGTTATTAGAACAAAGTGTTCTTGCATTGAGGGAGTACTTGAGTAGAAACCCAATACTGTCTGCTACTTTATACTTAGCATTTAAATATATGTACATAGACCTATATCTGTATCATTATATATTTACATATGTGCATGCCTCTGTTTATACCTATTTAAATTTCTTTTGCCTCCTAGTTCTTTCCTCTGTTTCTTTTTACTTTCCTCCTGTCCCACTATCATAGTTGACCTTCATTCGATTCTCAGAACTTTCTCTTGGCTACATTGCATTTGATCAAACCCAATCAGGCATTCTATACCCTCCTCACCATCAACTTTAAGTCTCTTATTAATCTCTTGTCCTGGATTTGTTGGCTTCCCCCTCCTCTCCCATGTTCCCTGGAGCCGGAGCCGGAAGCCATTGTTTTCTCCTCAGTATTGGTTATCCTGCCCATCCTATATGGATAGACGTGAGAAAAAGGAGAAAGAAATAAAATCAAGAAATAATTTTTTTACAAAGCCTATAAATAGTTCCAGGTCTGTCTGCTGACCCTTCTGAATGTTTTCCACGTGGCTCTGGTGAGGAGTCACGTCCTACCCACTGATTCCAAGGTCTATTTGAAGAACCCTCTGGTGTTCTTTACGTTGCTCCCTTTGTTGCTCTGTTGTGCTCTCTCTGTGTTTTGTTCCAGTGTTTGTGGGGGGCGGTCAGCAGGGAGCACACGGGGCACACTCCCCACACTATGTCTCCAGTGCTGTCCCCTACAGCTCTGCGGATCAGTGAGGGGGCATCATGTCTTGTGGTGGGGTCGGCCCCACGATCCTCTCTGTGCACTGGCTGCTCTGAGCAGGGATGATGTCCTTGAGGCTTGTTGGGCCAGCGTGTGGTTCCTCTCTCCCCTCTCGCCCTCTCCCTCTCCCTCTCCTTCTTTCTCCCTGTTAGTCTGCTCCCGTGTGGTCTGGGCACACCTGCCACTCTGTCCGGTCTGTATCTTCAGTGCTGTCCTCTGTAGTGCATTCTTCTGGGGAGGGGTCGTTGACATGGCTAGCACCGGCCCTTCCCTGCAGACCTTTCTTTTACTTGCTGTGCCCTTGGATGAGGTCCGGCCCCTCTCTCGCTTTCCTGCAGTGACATGAACAATACCCTCCCCAATATCCACTTGACATTTAAGGAAGGGAAATTGTGATCACCAGGAAAGGACATCCCAATAATCAGGCTCTTCCCACCACAGTCGTGCTGACCAGTCTTCTAGTCATTTTATCTGCCATCAAAACCCCATCCTTTACACACATTAGCCCCGTGATCCAGGATGGGCTTAGCTGGTTAAGTGTCACTTCCTCAGTGGAGGCTGCCTAATAATTGTTGTCCTCTTTCATTCCCATGAGAACTGCCCCCTCCTCTGTGACCACAAAGAGCGGTGTGCATTCCTCTGCCTCACACAGTCCAGGGTCATCCTGTGTTTAGATGTCTGTCTTCCACTTTATACCACAGTCAGGCCCTAACCCGCGCTGCATCCCAGGATGGAATTTAGTCCAAACGAGAGAGAGAAAGAGAGAGAGAGAGAGAGAAGAGGCGAGTAGGGATAACCAGTTGTCCGTGGGTCCAAATGGAAATGTTTCCACTAGGGTTTTCCTAGCTGCTTTTTCAAAACAACCTCCCAGGACATTTTTTTCCCCCATTTGTACTGCAGAGAAATTCTGCCCACCCATTTAAAAACCAAATCAAACTCTCCGACAGTAAGTCAATTCTAAGACCTGGTGATCCCATGTGCTTCCTTGTAGCTTTGCCTTAAAGGGGTTTGGGGGCTATAATATTTACAGAAGCCAATGGCCAGACCTTCGTTTCATAGTGCCAGTGAATGGGTTTAGGCCTCCGACCTCTGAGTGGAGCATGTCAACGATTGCCATCACTGAGACCCTAGGAGGAGGAGGAGGGAGCAGGGTTGCATGCTGTCATCTCTGGCACTCTGCTTCCTCCTCTTTTTATTCCATAGGAAACTCCCATGGAACCCCTGAAACCATCAACACCCTCTAGCCAGCTGTACTTCATTAATCCAACCCCCATACAGGAACCAGGGACAAACTTAATCCTTCTCAAATTGTTTAGGTTTCAAAGTTGTTTTATCCTCAAAAAGTTGCTTTTTAAAATACATCTTCCTAAGCTTTCACTTAGTGATTCTGTCATCTTACTCAAATTCAAATTCAATATCCCTTCTGTGAGAAACAAAGATTTCTCCCAAGTTGTCTCCCCCAAATAGATGTTAGACTTAGGACACTGCTTGCAGCTATTGGTAAATGATTGTCAAGTTACCTCCCTGAAGGCAGTCAGCTTCTAGATTGTCTGGTCCCACCACAGGTAGGGTCCACTCCCTGCTGTTAAGGACAATGGGCTACTTCTCCCTAAAGGGTGTGACCATTAGCCTGGCCCCTGTAAGTGGGGTTTTACACCCTACAAATAATGGTTTCTGTGGAGATCCAGAGAACAGGTCAAACCTGCTCAGTGACATCCAAAGTTAGGCTGCCATCCTGAGTCTAGGATCTGCCCTTCTTGTTACATATATACCCCCAAACCCTCTTCTTCCTATCGTGTGAATATCTCTAGATTGTCCCCCTCATTGCTGTATAACCTATAGTGCCACCCCTTCCTGTGACATATGTCTTCACCTGTAATTAGTGGGCTTGCACTTCCCCCAAAGATATATTGGCCTGGTTAGCAATAAAGAGCTCTCTCGGGCTCCCCACTTGGCCTCATCGGTTCCCCCTGTCCTCTCCTGTCCTCGCTCACCTGTTCCCTTTCCCCTTGTCCTCCTTCCCCTCCCCCTCTCTCCACGTGGACCACCAAGCGGGGCTGAGGTGAGCATGCTACCATGAAATGTGTCTGACTCCATTATTTCAATCTCTCCTCCATCTCTTATCCTGTGACTTTATTAATCTTTATACATCTCAAACGTACAATTGAGCCTATATCGAACCCACAATTAGTTGTGGTGGCTGGCCTTTCCCCCACACCCTTCTAAAATCACAAATATATCACTCATTTAACTAAATCACTTACCAGGCACCATGCAAGCACATGGCCAAATTGAATTCCTCAAAAATAAATAAATTATAAGTAGGTTCATTTTCATCACAATTCATGACCTAGAATTTTTGACTGGCACAGGTGAGATTAGTCATCCCTCCAAATGACAAGTGCGCATATGCCCACAAAGGTAGCACCTCTCTGATGCCAAGAACTGTGGAAGTTGCTGAGGACATAGAAATGAACAAGAAATCGTCTGTACGCTCAAGAATTTATTGTCCATATATTATGCATGACTGTTCTCAGATAGCTTATAGCTTTTAACTGCATCTGATGAGCCACATAAACAGTATCATTTGAACTTACAAACAGAAATTAGCTGTTTGCTTGGGTTGAGTGGAACCATAACTATTTCTCTTGCATTTTTATGATTGCTTTCCTGACCTGCACGGAACAAAGTCCCTAGTCAGTAGATTAGCAGTGAATCTAGTATGTGATTCAAATTGATTAAAGAAATGTAATTGTCACTTACAGGAAGGCAGAGGTCTTTACAGCTACAAATACCAGTAAGTGAGTGGCTGTAATTCTCTTCCCATGATCTACATTAGGATGGATGTGGATAGAGAAATATAGAAGGAGGCCTGAAATGCGTTATCATCTGCAACATCTGTACAACACAGGTCAATCTATTTAATGCATCCTGAAAATAAGTATGGGTTAGATTTTTCCTTTTAGAATTCTATAGTTTTGAGATCAGTAGCTTATTAATGTTAAATCAGTAACTGAGTATTTATAACCTTTACTTCCCTATTATAAATACCCATGGTTTTTCTCTTGAGAGCCATCAAGATGGATTTATCTCATAGCCCCCATGTGCAGAGTCGAACTTCCTCAGAGCATTTTCTAAGGTGTCAGTTTTGTAGAAGCAGATTCCCAGGTCGTCTCCCACAAAGGTTCTTGGCGGGATCAGACTACCAGCCTTCAGGTGAGCAGTTCAGTTAACATTGTCATCTCCAGGGACATAATTTAAATAAAAACTCAAACAGACTCCCTATATGATGCCCAGAAATACATGCTTATATCGCTGAAGAGAAGGGGAGATGTCATATGATACCGTAGTCATTCTTTAGACAAGAATGCTTACCTCTTCATTGTGAAGTCCATGAACCTATTACTGACAACTCATAATTTTAAAAATCTGTATAAATAAATGTACATATTTATGTGTGTACAGATACCTGTACACATCTACTAGTGGTCAAAAAGTATTGCCATAGAATCATAAATATTTTTTTATGGAACAGAGCTATCAGAACTTGAGGTGATTCTTTCTCACTTCTGAAGGTGGTATTCCCTCTCTAACCATTCCCTGAATAATCCTGCACTTTTGATTTAGAGAACGTTACAATAATAGAGTTGGCATCACTGAGGGACTCATGTCATATTCTTTAACTTTTTTTGGTCTTTGGGAACAAAATAGTTTAAAGAGACAAGACTAGGGCTGTAGGGGAGATGAGCTAATGTTTCCCAAGGAAATTCTCACTGACCAGCACTTGGTACCGTGAAGAATGAGGAGGTATATTTTTGGAATGGGAGAAAAACATCCCTCCACACAGTCTGTCTGATATTTTTCTTACCAGAGCAGTTTCCAGTTTTCTTGGAACTTCTTCCTAACCATCCCCTCTGATTAGCCCATGCCCTTCAAGACAATCTGTCAAGATGACCCTTTGGAAAAGGTAGCAAGAGCTACCCTGTGAGAATTTCCTTGGGAATCCTTACCCCACCCATCCTAAACCCTTGATCATACCCCTTTGGTCTTTCCACTGGTCCTGGCCAAAGAATGTTTAAAATAAACACAATTTGAATTCCTCAAGGAGATCAATCCTGCCATTTTGACATGGTATAATCTAAGAACACAGAATGATCTACGGAGGGCTTAGAGAGGGGGAATCACCACCCTCAGAGTGTGCATGACCTAGATGGAAGATATGGGGAGAAACAATGACTTCATGACCTAGATGGAAGATATGGGAAGAAACAGTAGCTTCATGGTTTAATGTTTTTGTTTAAATTTTTAAGAAATTTTATAGCAATACTTTTTGACTTACCCTCATATATGTGATCACACATTTCTCAAATGGCTGTTCTATGATGCATATTTAATAATGTATATTTGAATCTGTGTAATATATATATGCACTGTACGAGTGTGTTTATATAAGGGGAACTCAAAAATATGGAAATGGAAATACAATTGAATTTTTCTATAAACTTTTTGAAGCCTCCTTATCTATCTGTATGTAAGCAAAGATACAGTGAAAACATTATTTTTATAAGGGTACAGTGACAGCTCAGGGTAGAATTCTCACTATCCACGGGTGGGGACCCAGGATTGCTTCCTAACCTATCCACTTCATGCACAACTGCTACCAGTTTGTCAGTGATTTGTCTGTTGCTATGATGCTGAAGAGCTTTCAGTAATTTCCAGATTAAGATGGTCTAGGAAGAAAAGCTTGACAATCTACTTCTGAAAATCAACCGATGAAAAAACCCTGCCGATCACAATGTTCCGATCTAGCCCAATCAGGAAACCAGGGAGCATTTCGTGTGTCTGTAGAGGGTCACGGGCCCAAAACACACTCCCCTAGTGAAAGTGTAGTCACTCTGGAAGGAAATTTTAGACATGTATGAAGACCCTTAACAGTCATATTTTAACTATATCACTTCTAGAAATTTATCCATAAAATGTACATATGAACATATAATTAATGCATAGCTTAGGTAACATTATCCATTGCAACATTATTTATTACTTCAAAACTTGAGAATGTAAGCAAACATCTAACAATAAAATATTAAGTATACCTGATGTGTATGTCCATATAACAAAATCTGATAAAGTGCTACTATGATAAATCCAACAAAGCATATTCATTCAATTGTGTTATCACTGAAAAAACAATATTCATTTTAAAATATAAGTTGTCAAACTATATATTCCAAATATGTAAAATATGCATATATCAGAAAAGAAATGCCATCAGTATTAGCAGCAAATGAGATGAAAGAGATTCGATGGCTTATTGCAGTTATTTTTATGTTTATACATTTCTTTAACTTCTAATTTTATAATGGTCAGAAAAATAAAAATAACCACTTAATGTGACAAGAACAGAGCCATCTTTCCCAGAGTTCCTGTCTCTTCCACATCATGCCTATTAGCACTATGTTAATGCTGGACCCTCAGTAGTCTTCCTCGCTACTCCCTCTGCCTTTTGAGAGCTGAAATAATAAAATATTAATCAGAAGTTCTGCTTTTAGCACAATAAAATTCTGAGACCTATCCAGAGAATTGAATTGTGTTCTCACTCGTACATTTTGCTGATTTGCCTGTTTTATAATAGGAGCAATATATGTACAACTCATAACTTCAAACTTACTAGATAGTCTGTGGACTATTTCCACAATAGTATTGCTCTGCCTTTCTCTCTCTCATCCGCACCAATCCCTCCTAGTTAGCTTTCACTTGTAGAGGTTTGAATATTTGTCTTCATGCCTTGTTGTTTACTTGCTTTACTAATCCACTTAACACTTATCCCTCCATTAGCCATTCATTCACTTGTTCAGCTTCAACATAATTTTTTTAGGAGTAAAATGTGCTAGGTATGAAAGGTACAACGACAGAAAAATTAAAAGCAACCTCTCTGCCTTCAATGTGGATGCAGCCTGGTAGTAAGCCAAAGGACCAAGCAAGCAATCAAAATAGTCTCGGCTCACTGCTTTCATGGAGGACGGTTTAAGCCTCAGTATGAGCACCCAAGTCTTCCCAAATGGAATGCCAAGAGAAGGGTTTCACGGAAGTCACTTGAACAGATTTGAAAGGAGGAGTTTGCGCGGTAGAGGATGTCAAAAAGCATGACGTGTTTGAAAGCATCAAGTCAGAGATTGCCTGGGAAGCACAAATGCAGTTAAGAAGAAGAGAACAGAGGGGCGGGGGTCCTAGGAGATAAGCCTTCACTGTGAAGACGGCAGCTCAGAGAAGGCTACTTGGTGTTTGACTGCTGCCCTATTTTCATCACTATTCCTACCCTATCAGACCAAAGCCGAGGGCCAAAAAGAACATGCCGCTTTACGGTATGTGCAAGCTAATGCAAAAGAACTGAGCTACAGCACGGAAGGGCAAACTGCCACACGGGTTCATGGCTTGGAGTGCTCACCCACTCACCCACCTGGGAACTGATAATGTCCGCACTGAGCACTTCCTATTTTCCAGACTCAACTTCATCCTCCTGAAGGTGCCGTCTCAGCACACAGCTACTAGCCTCGGTTTTGCGCTGCTCCCTTGGACTCGCTTAATTGCTTTCTATTTAATGCTCTGGATTACCTGATTCCATAACCTAGTCATCTTAACAGCCAGGAGCAAATGTAAAATCCTAGCTCCTTATTAATGACTATGATTCTAAGCAAGTAGCATAACATCTCTGAGCTTCGATTTCTTCATCTATAAATTTGAGATGATGATAATATCTATCTCGTAAGATCATGGCAAAGAAGTAAGAAAAGTGACAGCAAATAGAACTTCATATTTTCTGAATAAAGTAAACTTTAATCAGTATTATCGTAATAGTGGAACTGTGATGAAACACTTAGCTGCTAACTCAAAGATTGGTGACTCAAGCCCCAGACGAAAACACCTGGGGATCTGCTTCCATAAAGATTACAGCCTAGGAAACCCTCTGGGAAAAAAATGATTCTTTCTTCCTTTTCTTGTAGGATTGCTATGATTTGGAATGGACTCAGCAGCACACAACAGCAATAATATAGTTGTTATTACACCCACTTTTCACATACCATTATGGTTAGGTTCCAAAGACTAGGTTTCTATGCAAAAAAAAAATGGCATGATGATAAAATGGAGGATGATCACATCAGATCAAAAGAATGGGCATGATTAGATTACATAACTGCCAACTTGCATAATTATATAGCCCAATTTAGAAGAAGCAGTTGTAAACATCTATTGATAATCAGAACATGGAATGTACTGATGTTGAATCTAGGAAAATTGGAAGTTATCAAAAATGTAATGGAATGAATGAACAGTGGGATGCAGTACCCTGGGCATTGCTGTTGTTGTTGATGGGTGCCGCATAGTCATTTCCATCTCATAGTGACCCTATGTACAGCAGAATGAAGCACTTCTAGGTTCTACACCATCCTCACATCAGTTGTTTTGAGTTATAGGCATTAGTGAGTTAAAATGAACTGGTATTGGCCAGTTTGAATCAGAAACTCATAGGATTTTTTTTGCCTAGAATGACAAATTCAAGAGGAATGGTATGGTGTACATCATCCAAAAGAACATTTCAAGATATATCTTAAAGTACAATCATGTCCGTGATGGGATAATATCTATATACAAGAGCAAACCGAGCTCACTGCTGAGTCAATGCTGAGTCAGTGCTGACTCATGGAGACCACTCTGTGAGTTTCCCAGACTATAACGGTGACATGAGTACGAACCCCAGTCATTCCCCTGGGGAGCAGCTGGTGGTTTTGAACTACCGACCATGCCGATCAAACCCTAACACATAGGCTTACAAGGAGATCCTGTGAATTTAACAATTATTCAAATTTACCACTAACTGCAAAAGTCAGTAGTGAAGAAAATGAAGAATTCCACCAATATCTTCAGTCTTGATTTGATCAAACATGTCATTAAGGTACATTGCTAATTAATGGTGACAGGGACATAAAAGTTGGGCACTACATAAAAAGGAACAGTAGTTGGAAAATATGGCTTTCGTGACAGAAACAAAGCTGGAGATTGCAGGGAAGAAGTTTGGAAACCAACGATTCTGTCATTGCAAATACTTTTTTCAACCATAGTAGTGGTAACTGTACATGTGCCCCCCCCTCTCCAGAAGATTCATCAGCAAAAAGGAAGAGAGGGAAAAAATGTGCATTGCTATCGAGTGTAGTCAGACTCAAAGCAACCGAGACTTATATTACAAAGGAAGAATTCTTTAAGAAAGGCAACCATACAACTGTATCTGTGTGAATGTGCCACACTGTTTTGGGGCTACATCTCAAGGCACAGACAGATGGGGAGCACAGATGAAAAGTTGGTCAGTAGTGCAAAGGGCATGATGAATAGGAGGGGTAAACACTTTTAGGAAGTAGTTTTAGACAACGCTGATCTGTTCCAGTGCGTGTGTTAATCCAGGCACTACATCCAGCCATGTTTAAGCATTATGCTCCTAAACCATTTTGCTTTGCTCCTATAATTGATATATACCTAGTAGACCATTCATAAGATGACTTTTGTTGTTGTTGTTGTTGTTATCACGTACATGAAGTATCTCCATCCTGCAAATTCTGCTTTACCTTGGGCCATTCTCTCAGACAAGTTGAGCCTTCTACCTGAGATTTTATGGTTCCATAATCCAGTCAAAATCTTTACTATCCTCCCACTTGAGTATTTCATGTAAAATGTGTCAAAAATAAAATAACCAGATTTTAGGAAGAAGTCCTTGAAAATGCAATGTATTTCTGTGGCAGCAAATGCTACAACCTGCTTAGCTTTGGGTGGAAAAGAAGAGTATGGCTTGATAAATAGCCAGCACTTATATTTACATGACGCACCTCTCCAAGTAATACGGCAGTGCTGATGCCAAGGACAGGATTGATGCTGGACATTCAATTTGGCGGCTGAAGTAAATCAAATATTTACAATCTTCTCATGTAGCCTCTTTCTCTTGCCCTCTCCCATCGCCCCGTCTATGGAAGTAAAGATGAGTGAGGCTGTCTATGAACCTGAGTGGTCCATTGATAGTCAAGCAAAGACTGTCTTCTGTACATTAAACCAGACATGAGCAACTGACAATACTTCTTCATTTGCTCATTCATTTGCTCTTTGTTCACTCAATCAATAGTTATGGGGTATCGATATATTATTTGAGATTCTCTTCGTGGTGCAAATGATTATTACATTTGCCTACCATACAAAACAAACAATCAGACCACTCTGTCTTGGAAGATTGACAGCCAGAATGCTCCTTCGAGGCAAGGATGGTGAGATTTCATCTCCTTTTCTTGGGGCATGTTGTCAGGAGAGAGCAGTGCCCGGAGAAGACCAGCTTGCGTGGCAAAGGAGAGCGGCAGCGGGGAACAGGAAGGCTCTCAACAAGATGAATCAACAGTGATTGCAAAATGGACTCAAATCTAAGAACAACTGTGAGGACAGCGCTAGACCAGGCAGCAATTTCTTCTGTTATACATAGTGGAAACTTGCTCAATAACACCTAGCAACAACTACTATCCGAAGGTTGGTGGTTCAAAGCTACTCAGAATTACCTCAAAGAAAGGTCTGGAAATCTACTTCCTTAAAACCAGAACCTGCAAACCATGTAAAGCACTGTGCTACTCTGACCCTCATAGGGTTGTCAGAAGTCACAACCCACTCTGTGACAACTGTGTTTTGTTATTATGATGTATTATTGTTGCTCTTATTATATGAACATGGTTTCAAACGATAGTTTAGAAGAAAAAATAAAATAAATATTCAAATTTATTTAGATCTTAAGACTTATTTAAAATCACTGGTGAAATATTTTATCTACTGTTTCATCCACACAGTCACTGTTAGTGGGAAATAAACCACCTATAAAATTCTGTATTTTTTGACTATGAGTGCATGAAATAACCTCATTAAGCCTCTAATGAATTTTTATGCATTATTCTATGAGAAGAATAAATTGGCATATTGAAATCCAGCCCACTGGGTTATTTGAATGTGTTCATGTTTGTGTGACTTTATTAAAAGCAGAGAGTTCATGCATTTTGATATGAAGATAAAGAGACCATGAAGAACTTCTGTTTCCAGCAGCACTGAAAATACGATGGGCGACCAGAAAAATAAAGAAATATGTTTTGGAAAAATACAAACAAAATAATCCTTAGAAGCAGGATAAATAGATGTTCTCTCGCATCTTTTGGGAATAATATCTGGAGACACTAGTTCATGGAATTCATTCCTAAACATGATACACCATGTTTAGAAAAATAAAGGGTCAGCAAAAAAAGAAAGGCATGTAACAAGATGGATTGACCCACTGTCTGTAACAATGAATTCAAGCAGAACAATTGTGGGGACAGCACAGGGCTGAGCATTGTGTTTTTTTGGGTTGGACATGGGGCCACTGTGAGTTGGAAGCGATGTGACAGCACCTAACAGCAACAAAATCAAAAACGATATCAAAAACGAGAAGAAAGAAGGAAATTTATTTTTAATGGCCAAACAGATGTGAATAAAGGCCAAACATCTATTAAAATAATGATGGTAAATTATAAACAGAATGTAATACGGTTAAAACATAATTGATTAGAAACCACTGATTTTTTTATCATTTTATTGGTGACTTATACAGCTCTTATCACAATCCATCCATCTGCTCATACAACTCTTATCACAATCCATGCATCCATTGTGTCAAGCACATTTGTACATATGTTGCCATCATCATTTTCAAAACATTTTCTTTCTACTTGAGCCCTTGGTATCAGCTCATTTTCTACCTCCCTCACTATCCCTCATGAACCCTTGATAATTTATCATTTTTTATAATGTGTTACACTGACCGATGTCACCTTTCATCCACTTTTCAGTTGTTTGTCCCCTGGGAGGGGGGGTTATTTGTAGATCATTGTGATCAGTTCCCCCTTTCTCCCTCAACCTTCCCCTTACCCTCCTGGTATCGCTATTCTCAATATTGGTCCTGAGGGATTTATCTGTCCTGAATTCCCTGTTTCCATCTCTTATTTGTATCAAAAACACTGATTTCTAACCAATGAGTAAATATCATTGATTTAGGCCAAAAAATCATCAATGGGAGTTAAAATGATTGAGTAGAAATGTGGGAAGGCACCTGTATGTTTACATAGTCTTATAGTACCTTGACACTCATTATTTATTAGTAGCAGAGAAGAAAATTATTACTTTACCTTGTAGAAACCTAGCAAACACCATCTTAATCAGGTTATGTGCAACAACAGAAATTGACACTGTGCCATCAGCCACAGAGAACAATGATTTTATAGAGTTCTACTATAAATATAATTAGCGACATAGTGGAAAAAATTCTACAAACCAACCCTAGCCTCTGCTTTTGAAAAACTGTCATTGTCATGGAAGATAATGAATCTATAGCGAACTGTTCAAGATTAAAGGGGACTACTAGGAGCACCTGTTAAGTGTTTGGCTGCTAACCGAACTGTTGGTACCCAAACCCTTATGGCCTAGAAAACCCCACGGAGAAGTTCCGCTGTGTCCTACTGGATCTCTATGAGTTGGAATTGACTTCACACCAATGGGTTTAATCTTTATTCAAGTTAGTGTTTTCCAAGTACTTTCTTCCCAGGAGTTGCTGCATAGTTTGAATGAACACCTTGTTGTTTTGTGACCAAGCACTTAATCATTGCACCACCAGGGCTTCGTCTATAAACATTCATGCTTAGGAAACCTGAAGTGTCAGTTCCACACTTCCACGTGGAATCACAAGGAGTCAAAGATCTACTCAGTGGCACCTAGCAATAGGGTATAACAACTAAAAATGATATCTGCTAATCTGAATTACATCCAGAACCAGAGAGCGAATGTTGTTATAAATGTTAATGGGGTGGATGATACCTTCTGGACCATGGGTGTGAGGGGCGATGCTAGGAGAGTAGAGGGTAAGTGGGTTGGAAAGGGGGAACTGATTACAAGGATCCACATGTGACTTCCTCCCTGGGAGATGGACGGCAGAGAAGGGGGGGAAGGGAGACTCCGGATAGGGCAAGATATGACAAAATAACAATCTATAAATTATCAAGGGCTCACGAGGGAGGGAGGAATTGGGAGGGAAGGGGAAAAAAAAGAGGACCTGATGCAAAGGACTTGGGTGGAGAGCAGATACTTTGAAAATGATTAGGGCAAAGAATGTACGGATGTGCTTTATACAATTGATGTATGTATATGTATGGATTGTGATAAGAGTTGTATGAGCCCCTAATAAAATGTAAAAATAAGAATAAAGAAAATGATTAGGGAAAGGAACATACAGATGTGCTTTATACAATTGATGTATGTGTATGTATGGATTGTGATAAGAGTTGTATAAGCCCCTAATAAAATGTTTTTAAAATGTTAATGGGATGGTTGTTGAAATTAAAATATGCACTGTATTTTTATAGTCATACTGATATAAAATTCTATGATAATTATATATGTTGAAATATGTACATAAGCAACTCTCAGATGATCAAAAATAGAATGGATATGTTGAAGAAAGCAAATAGAAATATGATAACAGATAAAAATTATTATTTTGATCCTATAGCGATTCATGTAGTATGCTATAGGGAAAAGAATATGGAAGTTTATCATTGGTGCAAAATAAATAGCCTCAATAAAGACTTTATATGTAAACCAGATTTATGGCAAATATGGCATTGCCAGTAGGTATAAGACTACTTTTTCATTAAATGGTTTGTTTGGGTTTTTTAAAGTATCATATTAACATGGGTTTTTAATAATCATTTTATTGGGGGCTCATTAGTTTCCATATGAGAAGGCCAACATCAAAAGGACCAGAAACTGAAAATTTACAGTTCTTCTTTGATTCATTAGAGAATTGAAATCATAAGACAACCAATGCCCAGAAGTTGAAGATACATATAGATTTAGAAAATCATCAGTTTGCAAGAATTAATGGGAATTCTTAAATGATAATTGACTAATTGCTGGAGATGGAACATTAAATAGCTCAATATAATATATGAACAAACTGTATATTAAAATCTTTAAAACTCAAAGATCTCAATTAATGGAGATATATTTCATATTCATGGATAGAAAGATTTAATATGACTGAACTATTTATTTTGGTTTATTTTAGTACCAATTAAATTATTTTAATAACAATTTTTCCTACTTGATATATAGATTCAACACAATTATCCATCAAAATCCCAGAAAACTAGTTTGTAGATATTAACAAACTGATTCTAGAGTTTCTATGGAAAAGCATAATACAGAATAGTCAACACAATACTGAAGCAAACAGTGCTCAAGAGCTGACACCTTCTGATTTCAAAACTTACCATAATATTAAAGTAACCAAGACAATATAATCCTAGAAAGCACAAGACATATAGATCACTGTGACAGAATAGAGAATCCTGACACAAACCCCTAGCATATAGTCAGCTTTATATTTTTGACAAATGGATACAGGAAATGTAATGAAGACAGGACATTCTTTTCAATAAATGTGACAACCGAACACAACAGGCAAAAATATGAATGCAGACACAGATCTTAAAATCATTGGCAAAAATTAACTGAAACTACATCATATACCTAAATTTAATATACAAAACTCCTGGAAGATGAAGTGAAAAAAACTTAACCTTTGGGTTTGGAAATGACTTAATTATAAAACCCAAAGTATAATTTATCATGAAAATATGTGCAAGTTAGAATTATTAAAATTAAAAACTTCTCTGAATAGATATGTCTAAGAAAATCAAAACAAGCTATGGAAATAAAAATATGTATAAAATACATGGCTGATAAAGGACTTGTGCATATAAAAATTCAAAGAACTTCTAAAATTCAATAATGAGAAAACAACTCAATTAAAAATGAATAAAAGACCTAAACAGACACCTCACCAAATAAGATGCACAGATAGCAAGGCATATTAAAAAAATGTTCAACATCAAATGTCAGCAGGCAACTGCACATCCAAACAATGATTAGATCCTTCAACATATCTTTTAAACCAAACCATGCGGTTGGCTCCTATTAGAATGAGGAAACCCTAGAAACCTGACAACCGCACGGTTAACAAGGACTTGGAACAGCGGGAGCCACCATTCTGTTACTGTGGGTTGCACAACTGGGATAGCCTTTGAAAAGCAGACTGGCAGATTCTTCTGTTTTTCTTCAAATCATTTTATGAGGACACGATCCAGACATCATACCAATTCAGTAGTTCAGTCATATCAAGCAGTGTTGTCCATTCGCTACCATACTCAATTTCAACAGATGTTCTCCCATATTGCACGTCTTGACAGCGGCTCCCCATTAACCCCTTCCTGCCTCACCATATGCCCCAGGAACCCTTAACTCCAAGCCTAACAAAGTCTTAATCATATAACCCATCAATCCTTCACCTAGGTATTTGTCGAAATGAATTGATAACATATGTTTCTTTTTTAAATTAATGAGGCTATATAATGGGGTGAGTCTTAAGCCATTTACTTTTCAGATATAAACGGAATCTTTAAGGCACCAAAGCAATGAGCACATGGGGGTGGCTAAAGGTGCCGCCCAACATGGTGATCACAAGGAATGGAGAAACAGAAGCTACAGGGAGACAGGCCATTCTCCAGAGCAGACGTTCTGCCTTCACACTTCTAGCTTCTGTACCTGCAGGAAAATAAACTGGGTTCATGAGAGCCTGCCACGTGTCATATTTACTTTAGAGCAGCACTGGAAATCTAAGGCACTCCCTGAAAATGAGAATGAAGACTCTCTTTGAGAAGATCATCAGCAGACTGAACACTCCTGAAAGAGAATCGCCAAGAGAAAATATGCCACTAGAATCCACACTTAAAAGCAAAGCTATAAACATATAAATGACACCATGGAGATGGGAGCGGGAGACGCTGCCGGGGATACAGTACTGAAGAACTGCGGGACTGTACCGAAGGTGTAATATGATGAGGGGCAGTGAATTCTTTCATGTGACTCCTCCAGTCAACGTCTGACTCCCACAAAATGACCTTCTCCTGTATGGTCTGAGTAAGGAGATGAGGGGGACACTGAGAGGATTCGCCGGAATTGCCTTTCAGGCTTGAGATCCACGGTCTCTGAGATACATATCGATTGCCACCAAGTCTTGGCTAAATTCTTCATGCTAATTTTGAAGAAGAAACAAAGTGGATTCAAGGATAATTCTTGGTGATAAATACTGCATAGTATATGTATTTTTTTTACCAGTTGGGAAAGGATCGTGTTTATCAAGGTACCTTGAAAACATAGACACAATAAATTCATAGCACAAGAGAATAAATGAATGGTAAATTACAAAGTGTTTCTGTTAGGCACCTTTAACTTTTGCTGCCAAGCACTAATCTCTTGTGATGCCTTTCTAATCCTAAGGAAACCATCCCTTCCATATGCTGTGCGTGTGACGTGGGCTTGAGCTATCTCAACGTCCCCAACACCTGATGTAGGTCTTGGTTACTTAGCTATTTCATCCCTCTGGCCGTGCTAAGCTACTCAGGAATGGACACATGATGAAAATTCAGCTCATGAAGCTCCAGCCAGGACGAGAGATGACACTATTGGGAAGGAGACAAGTCTTTGCATTGTGAACAGTGAGTGCAAGGACTCTAAATATGGAGCTGCCAGTGGGTACCGAGTGAAGAGAGCCTGCCTGGGACAATGGTCAGCACATGCTAAAGGAGTGTGTGAGTAGGATGAGGGGACGAAGCTAGAGTCATATACAAATACTAAACGTTCTTGTAAAAAAATTTAATTAGATTCTTTAAAATGACTCCTCTTGAAGGATGTCATCACCCTCCAATGAGTGGTAGTGTGGTGAATAGTCCAACAATGACTGAGCCAGTAGCCAGGGGTCAAGGCCTAGCTGAAAGGGCTGGATTTGAGGAAGGAGAACAGGAATGTATACATATAGGGAGAAATATTTACAAGTAGTATCTGGAGGAAAATCATCTGGAGAGAAGCAGAACAAATTTGGTAGGAGAGAATGATCACTGTGGGCTAAGATAGCCAAAGGAGGAAAGCAGGAAGAGTACTGTGATAGGCTTGATGTCCATTTGGGTGACCAAGATTCTCCCATGACATGCGCTAACATAGATCATGGGATTTCCCACGAAGCAACAAAGCAGTTGATGCAGTCACGGTCCTAACACAACTGAAGGAAGTTTCATTCATAAGGTAGCTTACTCCTAGTATAGACTGACTCACTTTTGCATCATCTGCCCATGCCAAGAGCCGTCAGCTTGGATTTATTCAGCTCATCTCTGATTCATTTCGCCCGACGTCTACGAGCATGTGGTCTTCCTGCTTTGTCAGGACTTAGGAGAAACCTTCAATTTACATTTGAGCCAAAGATTTGAACAAGATTAGACTCGCTCACTTCTATAACTCTGTGAGCTATCTTGATATAAATCTCTTTCTATATGCATACCCATACGAGAATGACTGGTTTTTCTTTTCTACACAGATTCCCGTTGGTGGCAGTTAAGGGTTAGACATGAGACTATTAAATACAAGTTAGTTAGTTCAATCCTATCAGCCATTCTGTAGGAAGAAGATGAAGCTCTCTGCCCCTGTAAAGATTTACAGTCTCAGAAACCCTGAGACTGTAAATATAGGGTTGCTGAGCCTGGGTTGACTCAATGGCAGTGTTTGGAGATTTATTTTTATTGGGCCTTGAAAGCATCCAGAGTAGGTAAGCATTGAGCTAAGTATAAGGTTGGTGGTTCAAAACCACCATCAACTTTAGAACAAAAGGATGAAGCTGATCTATACTCACATAACCCGTGAAGCACTTCTGTTCTGTGCTTTAAGGTCATTATGAGTCCGGATTGCGGAACAATGGTTAAGCATTGGTCTGCTACCCAAAAGGTCAGTGGTTTGAAGCCACGAGCTACTCAGCGGGAGATAGATAAGGCAATTGGCTTCAGAAATCCTATAGAGCTACGAGGCGGAATTGACTAGCTAAAAGTGATTATTGTACAGCTGATTTGCCCAGTGAAATATGCAATTAAAATTAGCCTGGCTTCAGGGGATAAAACTACAGTAACAAGTAGAAGTTGGCAATAGGAAAATTACAGTTTAGTTAAAATAAGAAAGAATTGTCCCAAAGTTAAAGCTGCACAACAACAAAGGAGGCTGGATTACAAATTAGAGAATTTAGCAAGAGTCATAAAAAGAAATATTCCCATACGTTTTATATTTTACAGCTAATTTCTCACTACTCCTCGTGGCATTTTGAAACATGTAGCAAAGTCTTAGGTTCCTTTTTCAGAGATGATGAAATTGATAGACTAAATGATTTGACCAAGGTCATATTCTGACTGATACACATCTATAGTTCTCTTTCTGAGATAACATTTATTTATTGTCTTGGGAAATAACAAGTTTCATGCCAACTGCAGGTGATGTCTTTATTGCTACTTAATTTTTTATCTTCTGAGAGAAACTTGAATTTTATATATAAAACTGCACTTCTAAGTATATTTTAGCATATGAAGCTTTTCTAGTTCTGCAAATTCTAAGGTATGGCACTTTAATTCGTTCTAACAGATTTTGAATGAAAAAATCTTAGATGCTGATGATTAAGCTACAAATTGCTATATAATCTGTAAAAAGTGTTAAAACCACAAAAGGCCAACATGTCCTTATAAATCCAGTTGCAGTTGTGGAATAAATGTCAAATTTTCCCTTAATTATGAGAGTTTCAATAGCGACCTTTGTTGGTAGCTATAGTTTATAATACAATCTTTTTGATACGAAAGAATTGCTTACACTGACCCAAAGACAACGTGTAATTGTGTCCTAACTGCTTCTAGGGCATCATGTCTTCATTCAGGGTCATAAATTCAGAATAAATTACCAATATAAATCTATAGGCAAAAGAAAGATCTGCAAAGGGAAAGGAAGTGGGGAAATTACACACAATCTGAAGAACAAAACTGAAAACTAAATTAAGAAACAAGCATTAAACAATAAATAGAATTTTTGTTATCAGTGAATTCTATTTCAAATAAAATTGTAGTGAAATAACCTTTTTTACTTAAAAAACTGAAAAGACTTTTGAAACATTAAAAACACTCTGCTAAAAAAACAAAACAAAACCCTCAGTGTTGGTGATGATACAATGAAACTAGACAGCTGTGCTAAGTGGGCCGACAAATGGCTCCTGGTGTTCACACCCTATGGAATATGCTAATGATCCCCACCTCCCACTACCCATACCCTTATGTGAGCAGGACCAAGTGACTCGTTCTAACAAATAAAACCTAACAAAACTGTACAATGTTATTTCCAACTGAAGTTATAGAGACGGTGACCTTTATCATCCTCACCCTCATCGCTCTGAGAGAAGTCACCAGATAGCATGTCAGCTGAGTATTACACTGCTAACCAAAAGGTCAGTGGTTTGAATCCATCAGCCACTCTATGAGCGAAGGACGAGCCTACCGGTTCCTGTGACAGACTCAGAAACTACGTATAGCATCGCTATGAGTCAGAATCAACTTGACGTCAGTGGGATGGAGAGGTCATTGTTCCCAGGAACTAATATCTTTCGCTAAGAGCCAGCAAAACTTGAGACTTGTCAATAACTACATGAGTCGACTCAGAAGCAAATTTTCCCAGTTAAGGCTTGAGATTCTTGTGCAACAGCATAATTTAAATGCATCAGTCTATCAATCTTTCTTATTAATTTTCTAGCTTTTTTGCATGCATATGGGTCAATTGAAACTATCATGGCTTAGTTTGGTCACCTTAGTGATAAATTTAACTGTTTTTGTTTTTTAATCACAGTAAAGGGAAGAGTGATTTTGCAGCAAATTTGCCAGTTTGGGGTCATTGCATTTCGAGACTACTACATCCAAGGGCACTGATTGTATCTCCAAGTTCAGTTATTTCTCCATTTATCTTGATGGTGCTTATTGATCCAGTTACAAGAATTCTTATTTTCTAGATGTTGGAGTGTAATTCATACTGAAGGCTGTGCTGTCTTGGATCTGCATCAGTAGGTGTTCAAGTCTTTTCACCTTCTGCAAACAGGGTTGTGTCATTTGCGAAGCACAAGTAGTTAATGAATCTTCCTCTTATCCTGAAGCCATATTCTGCTTCCCAGCTTCTCAGATCACTTGCTGAGCATTCAAACGGAATACATACATTAAAAAAAAAGTTACAACTCTGATGCCTATCTTTCCTGACTTTCAACCATACAGTTTTCTCCTTGTTCTGTTCAAATCACTGCTGCAGGTTCCACAGGCTTCATATGATCTCCGTTAAATGTTTCAGAATTCCCATTCTCTGCAATGTTATCCATAGCTTGTTATGACCTATACAGTAAAATGTCTTTGTACAGTCAATAACACACAGGTAAACATCTATCTGGTGTTCTCAGCTTTTAGCCAAAATCTGTCCAATATCAGTAATGATATTTTTGTTCTACTTACTCATCTGAATCCAGATTGATGTTCTGGCAGCTCCCTGTTGCAACTGTTTTTTGAATAACCTTTAGTAAAATTTTGCTTGCATGGAATATTAAGGAGATAAAAAATGTTTTAATAAATACACTGCCATTGAGCCAATTCCCATACATAGTGACCCTATATAGAATTTTAAGACTTTGTAAGGTTTCCAATACAATATAGTCTTATTCAATATAGTCTTTATTTCTAACAATTTTGTAAATATTGTAAAAACATCAGAATTAGAGAGAATTTGAAGAATATTGTGAACCCTTTTATCCAGATTCAGCAATTAAGCATTTGTCCCATTGTGAATTAATTACTATCTTCCCCTTAACTAATTTAACACCTTCTACTCACTAACCTATTGGGTTGTTTTTGTTTTTGCTTTCTTTATAACTGGGGTCTCATACAATGTTCTTTGCTCAACCTGGATTCTCTTTCCTGTCCATATGAAATTAGTGAATATTTTCCTATTTCTTTAAAGAATCTGGTGGGGATCAGGATTGGAATTGCAATATATTTATAGACAGCTTTAGGTAGTATTGACATTTTCACAATGCTATGTCCTCCTATCCATGAACATGGGGCCGTCTTCCATTTATGAAGGTCTCTTGGTTCCTTGTCATAGTGTTTTGTAATTTTATTTGTGTAAGTCTTTTTTTCTTTAGTTAAACGTATCCCTAAGTACTTCATCTTTTGTGAAGCCATTGCAAATGGTAATATTTTTTTCTTTTTTTGATCTCTCAACAAAGAAACTGTTGGAAATAATATTTTTCTAATTGGCAACGTGGCAGGATACACTGCTAGCATATATAATTCAGTTGTATTCTTGTATGCTAGCAAAGGCCTTTTTATTTGGTAACTTTTTATGGGAGTAGACAGCTTTATCCTTGTCCCTCAGAATGTCTGATGGATTTGAACCATGAACCTGTAGTTAGTCATCCCACTCATATACAACAGTGCCATCTGGCTCCTTGATATTAATGATAATTGTCAATCATTTCCACATTTGGTTGGGCCATTTTTCTGAGACATGGGAATGACTATAGATCTCTGGACAAGTAGTTGTCTTTCAAATTTCTTGGCCAAGACTCATGAGCACTTCCAGTATGGAATTCACTCATTGAAATATCTCAGTTGTTATTAGTCAATTCCTGAGGCCTTGTTTTGTACCAATGATTGCAGTACAGCTGGAACTTTTTCCTTCATACCATTAGTGTTTTGTTTTTATCATATTCACCAATGCAATGACACTCTCTTTCTATATGCTTTTAATGCTTCCTGCATGTTTCAATGTTGAGCCCATAGAATCGTTCAGTATTGCACCTTGAGGCTCGACTTTTTTCCCCCAGTTCTTTCTGCTTGAGAAACGTCAAGTGTGTTCTTCCCCATTGGTGTCCTAGCTCTGAGTCTTTGGGCATTTAGTTATAATATGTTACGTTGTCTTCATAAGCTACCTTTGAAAACCTTCAGTTCTTGTACTACTCTGTGTCTTCCATTACCTTTAGCTGCTCTATGCTCAGGAGTCTCTTTTGGCATCCATTTTGTCATTTTAATTCTTTCCTGCCTTTTTAATGAATGTATGCTTTCTACATATATAATGTCCTGCTACATTTTAATGTGTATTTATATGTGTGTATATTGATAATGTATATTGGAAATAACTTAAATAAGCATCAAGAGTAGATTATCCAAAAAAATCAAGGACTTTCATTACAATAGATTATTGTACAGTCTTCTAAATTTAAGTACTTCTATATATTGATCAGAAGGGATTGCAAGGTATGATGTTACATTGTGTAACTATATAATTGTATGACTATGGTATTGTTTATTTAAAAATTGAATGTGTATCGCATAGATTACCAGCATATAATATAAAGTGTTATTCTAAAACAAGTATATTTATAGAGGGTATATCTGGATAGAAAGATTGCAAATGGTTTTTATTTCTTATTTATATTTTTCTTTTGGAATTTCTACATTTTCTAAGAAACTACAAGTGGCACTCAAAGTAAACGAAAGATAACTTTTAAAATACACACGTACATGTCAGAAAATAATAGTTCTAAACATTATGTTTTAAAGGAAGGAAAAGCCACTGATTTTTAAGATTCTCATAGCTGAAATTTTTTTCCATGTAGTCATGAAAAATGAACATTATGTTGACTTTCACAAATGTCAAGGAAAATTAATAAGAACAGAGAAATGGAAGAAAAGGTATCATCAATCTTCAGGTGCAACAGTTTACTTTTCTGTTAAGTGTCTTTTCCAAAAGCAATTACTAAGGATGGAGCGAAATATCAAAAGAAAAACAAATAAGTCAACATAAGTCTTCATAGACCTTGGTGCATTAAAATAAGTTACACTGTGCAAGTAATTGTCTCTTGCTTTGGAAACCGTATGCATATTTAAAGCAGTATTTTTTAATATTTTTCATTTTTTGTAATTTGGAAAAGGTCCACAATAATTGCAAAAAAAAATTCTTTACTTGCAAATTATAATCTACCAACAATGTATATGACCTACTAGCTAAACTATAGCATGAAAAAAATATTCAAATCCATAAAGCTTGTGAGATATGTGTAGATTTTACAAATATATTCCACTCCAATGTAGCATCATATATTTGTTAACTGATTTTTCCTTCAGAATTGTATCTGATATATTTAGGCTTCTACATGGGGCAGATCTGGGTGTGGGGGTGGGGAGAATATGGCATAGAGGAAGTTTTGATGAAGTTGCTTGGTTTATTGATTTTACTCATGCTTTGGGATAAAGCACTAAGAAAAAACAGGGTGTAAAACTCAGATACCACTTATCTATCAATTTTTCATACTGTGGTGCCTTGTGTGTGGCTGTAATGCTGGAAGCAATGACAATAGTGTTTCAAATACCAGCGGGGTCAAGCAAAGTGAACAGGTTTCAGTGGAGCTTCCAGACAGAACAGATCATGAAGAAGGACTCAGCTGCCCACTTTGGTGTATTTAGCCACTGTCCGCTGTATACATAGCTTGGTGACATTGTCAGATACTAAAGGCCTAATGAACGGAAGCAGAACAGTGTCTTAGATAGTGCTGGAGGATGGGACCCTACGACATAAAGGCACTTCCAATGTGACTGAGGAGGAGCTGCTGTCAACAAGCAAAGTGGACCATGTTGAACTGAGTGGAGTGAAGTCTGGGGAGTGGAGCCTTCTAGATCTTCATTTGCTCATGAGGTAGGACTCAAGGTAAAAGACACTGTCTGCAAAAATTAAAAATCTGCTAATAATCAAATTTTGGAGTGTACAAAGTAGGGAATTAGGAAAATTGTAAGTCCTAGAAAATTACAATTGAATGCATAAAAATCAATATCAAGCCAGTGGTCATTAGTGAGCTAAACTGGATTGGTATTACCCATTTCAAATCAGAAAATCATATGATGTACTATGACTGGAATGGCGTGATCAAGAGGAGTGGTATGGCCTTCATTGTCCCAAAGGACATTGGAAAATCAGTCTTGAAGTATGATGCTGTCTGTGATCGGATTAAATCTATCTGCCTTCCAGGAAATCCAATCAATACAATTATTATTCCACAAAAGATAGTGAGAAAGAAACTAAAGAATTATACCAACATCTTAAGTCAGAAATTGACCACATGTGTTATCAAGATGCACTGATTTTTATTGATGGCAGGGACTCAAAAGTTGGAAACAATAGTAACTGGAAAATACAGTCTTGATGATAGAAAAGATTCTGGAGATCCCAATATAAGATTTTGCAAAACTAATGACTTTACTATAGCAAATACCTTTGTCAACAACACAAAGGTGATTATGTGCATGTGTTTCTCCGGATGGAACACATAGAAATAAATTCTATTACATCTGTGGAAGAAATGGTAGCTGAACTTACACAACGAAAGGGAGGCTGGGAGCTGAATGTGGAATAGAGCATCAATTCTCTTCTGTAAGCTCAGGACATGGCTGAAGAAATTTAAACAAGTCCACAAGAGTCAAAATATGGTCTTGAGTATGTCCTACCTGTCTTTCAAGAACATCTCAAGAACACATTTGATGCATTGAACATTAATAACAAAAGATCTCATGAGCCACGGGAGGATTACAAGATCATCATTCACAAAGAAAGCAAAATTTCACTGAAAAGAAAAGAAAGATCAAAGTGGGTGTCAGAAGAGTATCTGAAATATACTCTTAATCCATAGAGTAGCTCAAGTGATTGGAAGAAAGAATTAAGTCAAAGAGCTAAATAGAAAATTTCAAAGGACAGTTCAGTAAGACAAAGTAAAATATTATAATGAAACATCCCAAGACCTAGAGTTTAGAAAAACAGAAAGAACCCACTCAACATATCTTAAATTGAAAAAAATTCAAGCCTCAAGTTTTGATATTGAAAGATTCTATGGACAAAATATTGAGTGATGCAAAAGCTTAGAAACAAGATGAAAGGAATATACAGAATCATTGCACCAAAAAAATTACTAGTCAACATTCCACCATTTTAGGAAGTAGCACCTGAGCAGAAACCCAGAATACGGAAGGAAGACTTCAAGTTGCACAGAAAGCATTAGTCAAAAATGAGGGTATAACTTCATAATAAAACATAAAATACAATGTTAAAGGAAAAGAACAAAACCAATGGTTCAGGGGGGATATGAGAGAAGGGGAGGTGGGAGACAGGAAGGGGTGGGGAGATCAACCCAGGGCAAGGGAACAACAAGTGAACTATAATCAATGGAAGGAAGATCATAGGATGCTTAGTGGGGCTCAATCAGGGCAATGTAGCAGCAAGGAATTACTAAACCCGAATGAAGGCCAAACATGATAGTGGGACAAGAGGAAACGAAAAAGGAAATAAGGAAAGAACCAGGAGGCAAATGACATTTGTAGAGGCCTAAATACAGGCATGTACATATCTAAATATATATATAATGAGGGGGAAAGAAAAAAATGAGGCTCCAGAAATCGATGGAATGCCAAGTAAAATGTTCCCATATGTGCATGATGCACTGCAAGCACTTCCTTATCCAAGCCAGGCAAATTGGAAGACCAATGTTGGGCCAACTAACTGGAAGAGATCCATATTTTTGCCCATTCAAAAAGAATGGAAACCTAAAAGAATTCTCAAACTATAGAAATATGTCATTGATATCACATGCAAGTGCAGTATTGCTGAAGATCACCCAACACCAAATGCAGAAATACATTCACAGGAAACTGCTGGCAGTTCAGACTGGATTCAGAAGGAGGTCCTGGGACAAGGGGTGTTATTGCTGAGGCCAGATTGGTCTTGGCTGAAAGCAATGAATACCAGAAATATGTTTACTTGTGTTTTATTGTCTCTGGACTTCAGTTTTTTTGGATCCTAACAAACCAGAGATAACCTTGAAAAGAATGGGAATTACAGAATATTCCATCATGTCCCTATGGAAATTGTTCATGCTTCAGGAGGCAGTTGTGGGAATGGAATGAAAATATTGCATGTTTTAAAATTCAGAGTTGTATCCTCCAACTATAATTACTGAAATCATGTGTTGACCAAATCATCAGAATATTTGGATATGAAGAAGAATGTGCCATCGGGTTGGTGTGAGGATTCTCAATAACCTGCAGGATGCAGATGACACAACCTTGCTTACTGAAAGGGAGGAGGACCTGAAGCACTTGCTGATGAAGAGCAAGGTGTGCAGCCTTCAGTGTGGGTTACAATTCAGTGTAAAGAAGACCCAAACCTCACAGCTGGAGGGATAGGTAACATCATGGTAAATGGAGAAAAGATTGATGTTTTGAGGGATTTTTTTTCTTGCTTGGATCCACAGTCCATATACATGGGAACAGCAGGCAAGAGGTCAAAAGACATGTTGTGTTAGGTCAGTGGTTCTCAACCTTCCTGATACCATGACCCTTTAATAGTTTCTCATGTGGTGGTGACCCCCCAACCATAAAATTATTTTCGTTGCTACTTCATCACTGTCACTTTGCTACTGTTTTGAATCGGGTGACCCTTGTGAAAGGGTTGTTTGACCCCTAAAGGGGTCACGACCCACAGGTTGAGAACCGCTGACTTGGAGTCCAGGCTGGTGAGACTTTGTCTTAAAACCTTTGTACATGTTGTCAGGAAAGACAAGTTCCTGGAGAAAGACATCGTGCTTGGTAAAGGAGAGGCCTGTGGAGAAGAGGAAGGCCCTCAGGAGATGGATTTGCACTGTGCAGTCGCCACAGTGGGCTCAGCATAAGAACAATTGTGAGGACGGTGCAGGATCAGACAGTATTTTGAGCTGTTTGCGTAAGGTCGTTGTGGTCGGAACTGACTTGATGGCCCCAAACAACAACAAGATGCACAGAGTCTGGCCTGGAGCTGAAGGAAATGGAGACAATTTCAAATGGCTTGGAGATCAGTAGGGGAAGGAGTGCCTGCATTTCCTTCAGGGGACTCTGAGAAGGAATTACTTCCTGGAATCGCTCCAATTCTGATGCATGCTCCAGCCAACAGCCAGCAAGTGTGGGAAAGTTCAGTAGCCAAGAGATGACCATGCGGATTTGGGGAGAGGTATCGTAGAAGCAGGGCTTCCAATGTCACATCCCAGATTTGTTGAATTAGCATTCCCAAGGCAGAAACTAAAAAATAATAAGCAAAATAGGTTTCAACCAATGGCAACCCAAGTGTGACATAGTAGAACAGCTTTCTAAGGGTTTCTTTTTACTTTTTTTTAAATAATTTTATTGGGGGATCTTGCACCTTTTATCACAGTCCATACATACATCCATTGTGTCAAGCACATTTGCACATATGTTGCCATCATCATTCTCAAAACATTTTCTTTCTTCTTGAGCCATTGATATCAGCTCCCCATTCCCCCTTGCTCATCCTCCTTCCCTCATGAAGCCTGGATAATTATTTTTTGACTCCATGTCTTACACTGATGCTGTCTCCCTTCACCCACTTTTCTGTTGTCCATCCCCCTAGGAAGGTGTTATATGTAGATCACGATGAAAAATGAAAGGAGATTGCAAAGTGTTTCTTTTACAATAGCACTAGATGGCTTTGAACTATCAACCTTTCTAAATTGCATTGAAGCTCAATCTTTCACCACCATTTTTGGAGATTACTGCTCTATGATAGCTGACTCGGGGTGACTACTTTGTTTTCCACTTCATACTGACCCTGGTCCTGATGGCTTTATGTTTCAGCCCAATTCACAATGTAGTAACATTCGTGGTTTTTCATTTGACATTTTATCAGTTGCTGACCATTAAGTCATTATTACCAAAAGTTGTATTTCAGTAATATGTTTGTCACTTGATGAAACCTGAACAAGGGCAAGATGTGTGAGCAATTAGAATTGTTAAGCCCTTTCTGTCACCTACAACACAATTGAACAATAAGGGAAGACAAGAGTCCCCGAATGATGCACTTAATATGATCAGCTGCTAATTGAGAGGTGGGAACTTGGCATCCACGAGGATGCACCTCAAAGGAAGGTCTGATGCATTACTTTTGAATAGCCAATCTCTAAAAACCTCATGAATCACAGTTCAACCCTGACACATACGGGGTTGCCATGAATTGGCGTCAATTCAACAGCAATTGGTAAATGGTATGAGAAACTCAGTCTATCTTTTGTTTAAATAATTCTATTGGCATATAATTCACACATTATGCAATTTAGTAATTCAATCATATTACAAAGTGTTGAGAAATCATCACCACATAAATTTCAAAACATTTTATTTTCATTGTTGTTAGCACCTTGTTGCTCCAACCTCTCTTGCCATGCTTCTAGGTAATTGTTAATCCAGTTACTGTCTCTATAGGTTTACCTATCCCGAATTGTATATACAGAAAATCATACAACACACACACACACACACTCACACACACACACACACACACACACACACACACCAAAAACAATCACCAGAGGAGAACAAAACAAAGAAAAACTTCAATAGAAAAGGAAGCAGAAAATAGTCAAAACTGAACCAGCTTTCATTAAATGATAAGCTGTTCCATTTTAACCTAACGACATGTGTTCCATAATCAATTTTCCAATGTCCTCTGGCTGCTCACATCCCTGGACCGTGGTCAGAAGGGACTCACTGGAGACTTATCCACACGGAGACCCTGCGAGTGGACGTCAGCCCTCCACTCTCCTCCACAACCTTCTGCCAACGGAGGGTTCACAATTTAAGCTCTGATACCAGTTCCTTCTTGAGATCTTGGTTTTAGCATTCAAAGTCCTTGGATCAGTAGGACTAGTGCACTAACTAGTGTGCTTCTTCCACTAGATTTAATTGACACCTCATTTATATGGTGGCTTGTCTGCAGACGAGCCTTTAAGATCGCAGACACTGTTCTTTCTGGTATCTGGGCACCACCTGATTTCTTTACCACATTTTGCTGTTGCGCCCATATTTTCAGTGATCTCTTCGTAAAGGCAGCTGAGTCCACCGCTATATGGATAATCAACAACGCTAAGGCAGACTTCTGCTTTCAGCTCATGCAAGCTAACCAGGTCACCCAAGCAATGAGGGAGAGAGCCAACTGAGTGCTTATGAACCACATATCATCCTTCTTATAAGTACATCTTCAAAACTACTTTGACCACTCATCCCCCGCTTGCATCAATTTCTCAAGATATAGGGAGAGGGAGAAGACCAGTATCTTGCTGGAAAGGCCACCCCAACTCAATAGACACTCCGATCAGAGGGATTAGCAAATCTTACTAGAAATTCAAGTCAAGACACAGGGCAGAAAAATAGGTTTTCCTCGAGGAAGGGGGTTGCATTCTATTGGTGGGTAAACAGGATGGGGGACGGGGGCAACCTGCCAATGGGAACATACTTAACAGTACTTACATAGAACCCAAAAGGGGAATATGGCCATTACTATGTTCTAAATTGGACAGTTGTCACCTAGTTTCTATTCAGCCCTTGGTGATCTAGGAATTGGGCTATTGACTCAGCTGGTAAGATAGAGGGATAGCGAAAAAGAGGAAGTCTCTCAACAAGATAGATTAACACAGTGACTGTAACGGTGACCTCCATAAACCTACAGATTTGTTTTAAAATGGAAAATAAGAGCCCTCAATAAAATATTTTTAAAAATAATAAAAATAGGAAAACATATTTTTAAAGGGCTAATCAGAATAATAGGCTTCATAGAAGTATATTTCCTAAGGAAAAAGAGTAGACCAGACAGAGATCGTGGGTGGGGCAGGAGGAAAGTGGGAACCTATTCAAACATGAAGAAGAAGATTGATGTACATGGAGCCCTAGTAGTGTCGCGGTTACATGCGGGGCTGCGATCTGCACGAGCAGCAGTTTGAAACCACCAGCAGCTCCTTGAGAGAAAGACTGGCTTTCTACTCCTGGAAACAGTTGCGGTCTTGGAAATCCACGAGGTCACTGCGAGTCAGCATTGACTCGATGGCAATTATTGATACATGATTAGAAAAGAGAGAAGGAGGGAAAGGAGAGAAGGTGAAGGAAGAAAGAGGAGAGAATAAGAAGGAGAAAAGTGTCTGGGTGTGTAGGGAATGAATACAAAGAGACAACAGAGGCAAAGAAAGGACGGGGTGCTTGAGGTAAGAGTGTGGGAGTTCTGACGCTCTAGCAGCATGGGTGGGAGAAAGTCTGTACACTCAGGAAAAACAATTTTTTAATCCCTTGACTGGGTGAGTGTGCCCCAATTCTACAGGCCTGCCTATTTGTGCCTGGGAGGTGTGTGTTTTCTCAAGACAGTGGGGTGGCCCCCGAAGAAGAGTAAGCGAGAACTACAGTAAAACGATGGCAGTGTTACAATAGACCAAAGTGCAAAGACCTGATCAAATTAAGTAAAAAACAAACCTGCCTTTTGGGTGTGGATTTCTCCTCCATTCTATGTGTGAGTGTGCATACAAATGTGCCCTGGAGGGGAGGGAGAGTAGGTGGCGGAGGTGAAGGGCACCAGAGACAGGCAGAAAAGAAGGAAGAAGAAAAAAACATCAAAAACAGTCTCTTAGCTACTAGGAAGATCTGTACCACGCTGCCCTTTATGAAGTCTGCTATGCACAGTAGGCCCACAGGGGCCAAGGACGTAATAGGTTTGGCTGGCTGGGTTGCTTCGGGATCGAGGGGGAAAGTGCCTTTGCTGGGAAAGGTCAGTGCTCATAGATGAGGCTCATGCCCTTAATCAGTGGTAAGGGGAGTCTGCAAGCAGACATTTCTGTCTCCCACTTTAAGAAACTTTGGTCTATGTAACATTTAAGTTGATTTTCTCACTGCCAGAAACTGTGGGATATCCTTCCTAGTATAACTTTTCCAGGAATAGCTGAGATCATCCTGTACTAATTATCTTCTGGCCATTCCCCCCAACTCATATCTCCCCCTTTTTTTTTTCTTTTTGAGCCTTTCAGGACATCGAATAATAGATTCCCATAAATAGATGGGATTATGAAAGGTCATTCAGTTCAACCTCCCCTGAAATCCTAAATCTCAACTTCAGCATCCTTCGCAGGACATTGTCTAGGCTGGTGTACAAAGAAAATAGTTCTGCCCCTGAGGCGTGTATTAGTTAACAAGAGAGAAGAAAATATAAGCCTGTGGATAAAAGAAACAAACACACTATAAACACTATGAGAAACCTATTTCAGTCACTCAGAAAATTACAAGACTGGGGATTTGCTTGTGTTTTCAAATCTGACCCATGAGTTTTCATTTGGGCCACTTGCACAGATAGTGGTATCAAAGCGCAAGGACATTCCCAGAAAAACAGGGTTCCGGGACAATTCTGCCTTCATACTTCTCCAGAAATCGCATAACTGCTATAAAATTCACAGATTGCCAGCAGTTCTAAAATTGGCAGCATTTGGATAATATGCCCAATTCTTGTTGCTTCTCCACAGCTCTTAGCAAAGAGAGACAGATGGGCAGGGGGAGGGTCTATGCTGGCCTCAACGATTTAGCACATTAAACCAAGCCTGACTCTTTCGCAGCAGTGAAGGTGGCATGCCCTCTTGATTAACCCCACAGGTTGGAAGAACATAAGGCAGGCGAACTCGTGTCATTTGCCCCCCTCCCAGCACATGGAGAACCATACCCCGAGGAGCTACTGGATTTTATGCTCCCGACGCTTCCCCGACAGGGGCAAGAGAGCAGCTCACCCAGGGCAGAGACTATTAGCTGTACAGCTCTGCCCTTTACGCCCACACAGTTTCTGTGCCATCTAGAAAATAGCACAAAGGGGAAAAAGCAAGCCTGAAAGCCAGACTTTCAAATATAATTGCTAGTTGCTTAAGGTTGATGATAACCACATTACCTTTCTCCTGTATCCACTAAAAAAGTCAGATTTCAGGCAAATTACAAAACCTCTTACTACCTCAAGTCCCTCTTATGGTCTTCCTAAAGCACTACTTGCAATGTTTCTGCCCCAGGGTTAAGAGTTTTAATGGAGCCCACTAAAGAGTGAATCATTTTCTCCTTCCATCTATCCCTAATTTTCTCTCGTCCTGACTTTCCCTGTCTCCATGTGCGTGCTCACGGTCCTTCCTGTACCTGAAACTCACAGCCGTCCTCAAGCACACTCTCTGCCTTTTTAAGACTTCTTCGATGATTGAAGCCTAGCTCATGTTCTATGTTACTGAGTTTATTGTCCATAACATTTATTTGGTTCTTCTTATCAACTGTCTATAATCTGGCAGGAGTCCCTAGGTAGTGGAAATAGTTACTTTTCTTGGCTGTTAACCCAAAGTTGGAAGTTTGAGTCTACCCAAAGGCACCTTGGGAACAAAGCCTCACAAGCTTCTTCAGAAAGACTCTGCCATTGACAGGTGTATGCTTGTGTGCATCTACTCAGACGCACATGGAACTGTGTACATCACCATCAGCTCTGTGGCCACTGGTTTCATATTTGTAGATATCTACATATGTACCTCCTCTTATCTTTCATACATTATTTACCCCTAGAATGGTCTTCTTTGGGGCTAAGTGTTGCATAACATAAGGTGATCAGTTAATACTGAATTTCAGATAAACAACAAATAATTTATTCATATGAATATGTCTCATGGACTATTTCAACATCATTCAGGGCAAGAGTTGCCAATTGAACAATTGTGTCTTTTACAACTCACATGATTTTTAGACAATGCTCCCTCAAAAGTTTCCACGCAATATTTGGGACACCTTTATACAAAATCGTTATTCGCTGTTCCCCAAATTCAAATTCAACTGTGTATCCTGTATTTCTGATTTGCTAAACTCAAAGAACGCATTTTGGGGGACCCCTATGCCACTGAAAATGCCAAGCACAAGACTCAAGGGCAGTGCCTGCTTCACATCATATGCTGATTGGTTGAACTATTATATTTTAATTCACACAAATTTGGGCAAGGCAGCGTCTCTAGTACTTAGTTCCTCGCTAGTCCCAGGAGGACCCTGTCCTTGGCTGCCTGTGTCTCCTGTGTTGATGGGATAGCCAGGAAGCATGATCTAGGCAGTGGAAACCAGTTCCAGCAAAACATGGAAGTTGGAAGGATTAACCCAATCCCAAATTAAGCTTCACAGGGATTTACCCAAAGGCCAAGTATGGACTAGAATGGAAAGATCTGCAGTCAGAGGGTGGACATGACTGAGAGAAAACAGCGCAGGGGATGTCACAGTAGATGTCCTGGTACGGAAGCATGAGATAGAAGGTCAAGTCAATGGCTGGGAGCGGTGTCCCAGCCATTGAGTCAATTGGGACAAAACGTTTCCCTCACGTTCACTAGAGATAATCCTCACCAGACTTCCCATGGCTTTTTACTGTGCCTGCTCTATGTCAACTTTCTGCAAGAACCAAAGAGCGATGTCCTTCCAAATCCACCAGAGACCGTGGTAGGAAAAGAGCTCACACAAAGGAATTGCAAAGGTCACAAAAGGAAAGGTATTCACACGGGAGCTTTTCAGATTGGCCATCTACACATCAACCTCCTTCCCCCACGTTACTGCTGAATTTTCTCCCACACACAGTGATCACTTCATTGCCAGCCACCCTTGTCTGCCTTCATCACGGGATTTTTTCTTTCTCCTCAGCTTTCACGAGGCAAATCATTAGCACAGAGCCAACAAGCCACAGCGCCACCTAGCTGACTGACCCTCTGGAGTCAGTGTCTTGTGTGGACACTGCCTAGACCACATGCCCAGAAAGAACAGAATCCAAACACCAGCTGAGCTACTTCTTCGCCATGTGCCTAAGTTAAAATGGCTTACCCTTTGGTTCTTCTGTTTAAAAACCTATAAAAAGGAAGTTATAAATTCAATTTATAGAGAAGTGCTGCTAATTGAATAAAATAATATAAAAATATTAAAGCATAACCAGAATTCAATAAGTACAGGCTTACACACACACACACACACACACACACACAACCAATGTGGTGATTGAAGGCAGGGAGCGAGGGTGTCTGTCTCTACTTTGAAAGACACTAAATATGAACAATTAGTGATAATAATCTCACATAACTAATTTCTTTTAGGAAAATAGAAATGAAAAAAGCTAGAAAAATTTCAGGAGACTGTATACATGGGCAGATCTAGATGCAAAATAAAGTATTAAGAGAGCTAACAGACACACCTTTGAGATTCTTTCTTCTTCTGCCTCAAACATGTGTGTGAAGCTGAAGTGACTAGCAGGCTGCTGACGAATTGGTATTCAGTCTTCATATCTTAATGAAGATCTGGGAGAAAGAGTGATCAGCATGTTAATGAGAATTTCTTGGTATTACTAATCTGAGAGATATTTCAAATACCAGTGAGCAAAGATAAAATAATATAAAAGCTTGCAACAAGTTTGGCAACACAGACAAGCTATAACTGTATAAAATTCTATGCGTTTTTTAAAATCAAGAAATTATACAAGAGCAAATTTCATGGTATGTCCGAGAGTTTTAGAAGCTGTCACCTCTCTATCTTCCATAGTCACATGATTATACAGTGATTATTAATATTTAAAGTTATTAAGGAAGCCTTGAATCCAGAAACGATGAAATCACATTACCTATATTGAATTTTTGGAGCTCTAGTGGCAAATAGATTAGGAGTTGGGCTGCTAAATACAAGGTGAACCGTTCAAAACCATTCGCTGGCCCTGAGGAAAGAGATGGAGCTTTCTATTCCTGTAAAGAGTTGCAATCTCCGAAACCCACAAGGGCAGTTTTCTACCCTGTCTTATGGGGTAGTTATGGGTCAGAATTGACTCGATGGCAGTGAGTTTTGTGTTTTAATTTGGATCACTGCATCTAATAATACAGCAACAAGAGATGAACTCATTTCAGAAAAATTTTCAAAAAATGTCTATGACTGAAAAATTTCTAAACTTTTTGTAATTTATTGACCCAGATTTCCCATGTATGGTTTACTCTAAATCCTTGGGAAGAAAAATATAACTCTGATGTTGGTTTAAAAAAAAACAAACAAATCAACATGAAAAATGCTAACTGATTCGGCCAAGAAGCTCACCATACCCAGGGTGTGCGAGGAAATGGGGACCTAGAGATAAAAGCCAGGAAAGGGCAAGCAGGAGAGAGCAGAATAGAAAGGAGTTTCCATTACAAGCATGGCCGGGGGAAGAGAACACCACTTTCCAAACCAATGGCAAGCATCTACTGAGATGGCTCTGAGGAGTCGTCTGGGATGTCAGGGGTCAAGAGTTATAGCTAATGCTAAAGCGGGGAGAAACATGTTGTGATAAAGAAAATGATGATTCCTAGATTAAAAACAGAATAAGAGAGGTGGAGCAGTTCTTCAAAATAGAGAGGCGCAGGGGCTTACGTGGAGAGCACATGTTTTGAGAATAATGAGGGCAATGAATGTACAAATGTGCTTGACACAATGGATGGATGGATGGATTGTGATAAGAGTTGGATGAGCCCCTAATAAAAAATAAAAAATAGAGAGGCGTTTGGAATTGGTGCACAAACACCCAGAAACCCTTTATAATAAGGGATGGGATTTTGTCTGAACAGAAAATAGGAGTAAGGAGAGCTTTTAGGAAAGGGAATGAAGTGTAACGGCATGGTAAGCCCGTGAAGAGCGAAGCTATGACTCTCATAGTTCAAGTCCATCTCCCCGCAGGCCATTAGGACCAGCTGGGATAAGAGGCTTCCAGGGCATTCTTCCACCTGTGAGGCAGCCTTGTCCATGCAATAGACAAAGGAGCCTGTAAACCCTTTGTAGGAAAAGGTTCATGATAAGAAGAGAGGTTTATTCTATTCCCTGAGGGAACAGCTCTCAAACAAGACTAGGGCAGAAATTCTGGCTCCCTGCAGTTATTATGTGTCCCAAGGCCCAGTTTCAGGAGCCATCCAAATCCCCAGGCACACTCAGCTTAATATGTGACACCTCCATTAACAGAAAGGATGTGTGGCTTGAACACATTTCTCCCACTGAGAACGTTTCTGACAAAGGTCAAGTGATGTCGGAGAGTTAGAGATGTGTTCCAGGACTTCAGATTAAGGAAGAGGTGCCCTATGAAAAGATGAATTAAATGCTAACCATTCTAATGTCAAAAGTGCCAGAATTGTAAAAATCATAATTGGCAGTCCTGGGCTACAGCGAGCAAAGGGCAGGGATAGCATTAAGTTTGAGGCCTGAGAGGGGGCTGCGGCCTGTCTGTGGGCAGGTAGGGCAGAGTGGGGTAAAGGAAGATTGAAATTCTGTGAAAGAGAGAAGAAAGGAGAGGAGGAAAGAAGGAAAGGAGAGATGGAGTAAGGAGAGAAGACCTATAGCAGGAGTCTCACTATAGCCTCTGACTGGAAGCTCCCGGAAATAAGCAGAGTTCAGAGCCCCAACCTGTGGAGTTTTTAATCCAGAGGATACCACGGTGCTTAAACTTGTCAGCAGCAGAATAAGAGACAAACAACCATACCCAGTGTGAACACTGTCCATGAGGATTTGGTAGTAAAATGATGTGCTCTTAATTAAATAACTCTGATCCTTACTCAGAACAGTCCTCGATTTTCTACTGAGCCCGGACAGAGACGGACTGTCTTGTCTTAAGAAGCCAGGAGACATGGAGACTAAGCATCTGTTCTTCCGACAATCCATAAACGTGGCTATTCCCAGAAGCATCCCATTATCAAGTGGGCAATTCCTAAAGGCACAGACAGGGAACTCAGTGATGAAGCCTGTGGTGCTTACGCCTAAAGGTTCACTCTCAAAGGTCCTTACAGTCTAGGGGCGACGGCTCTGTGGTCAGCTGTCCAATAGGCTATTTCAAACTTGATGTTAGGCCATCTTCAAGCACTAGAAGTGAATGGCTGGAAAGGATGGACCCCAGAGCAAGTCCCCGTGGGCCACTTTGCCTTGAAGTAGAGAAGGCCGAGTGTCAAAAATATGTGCACATTTGGGGACAGTGGTTCATGGTTCGGCAGATTGTCAGGAACGTGGAAGAATTTAGTCCCTTGGGGTATTTATAAAATGGAAATTTGGGGATCTAAGATTATGACCTTAAAGAAATGGAACTAGTTTGAAGATATTTTTATCCCCTATGAATAATGATCCAAAGGTCCTGCACGGGGCAGGAGTTTTCTGTAAACATGAATATTAGCACCTTTTCTCTGCCTACTCATGCTAGCTCACTGAGTTCATGAACAAGGTAGCCGTGGAGGATGGAATGAATGTTCTACGTGAGTTCAATACCATGGATTTCCTACCACAAAGACTGACACTGCTGATTGTTTGGCCTAATTGTTAGGGAATACTTCATGGCACCGCATCTGAAACAGTTTCCACCAGCGACCTGATGGATATTTGATGTGACATTAGCCTTTCCTTCATGGAGGAGAATGCTATGTGTCCCCACTTTGTCCTCTACATCTGTGGACTTGAATTTACTTTCCTTCATCACAATGTTTCTGATAGGCCCTTCATCTGTACTCGTATAACTCACTGCTGTTGAACCTATTTCAACTCATAATGAGCCGGTAGGACAGGGTCAAGCTGCCCTTGTGGGTTTCTAAGACTGTCATTCTTTATGTGAGGAGACTGTCATTCTGTAGGTGAGCAGGAAGCCTCCTCTTGCTCCCAAGGTGCAGCTGGTGGTTTCTGACTGCTGGCTTTGTAGTTTGCAGCCCAACATGAAACCACTGCACCACCAGGCCTCCTCCATCATGGTATAACATGTGCTCTTTCTTCTGGCCATGAAGTTCCTTTTGCAGTAAGATAAACATGGCAATGGGCTAAGACTCATGAGATTAGCCAATCACCCAGACTCACTGACTTCCTAAAAGCGTGAAGCTGCCTGTTGAATACATCGCTTAGACAGCTGTTCATGAAACGGAAATGCTAGCCAATGGAATATGATGTATGCTCTGAACCAAATGCCATTATATGTTTTTGTTGTGTCACTAGTCATCGGAGATGGGTCTGTAAGCCAAAAAGTGACTCACCACAAAAAATGTCTGCTTCTCATCCCTTCCATGCTGATCGATGATGATTTAGAGGTAGTGTGTTCACTAAGAGCACAACAATGGCGCCCTTGAACAGGAAGTTAGGATGTGTCACTTGGGACTTCTGGAGTTAAAAAGTGAAAGAGAGAGAGAGAGAGAGATGTTAGGGTGATCCTGATTATCATGATGAAGCATAGTTGTTCTTTCACAATGGAAATGGTTTACAAATAGCTTAGATTTCCAGAAGGATCTTTTTAATATTTCCGTATGTGGTATTATTTATTAGGAGACAATAGCGGCCTTGCAGAAATAGGGCTTCACGCCTATGGAAATGGAGATAGAGAACGTTGGTACAGTGTGCTGATTAACTGAGATGAATGCAACATTCCATGTCCATGTGCAATTAAGCAGATAGTACAAGACTCTTCCAGTGGGGGGAAAAAAATCACACTGCTCACCAGTCACAGGCTTTATGACTTCCACTTATCAGGACAACCAATCAGAGTAGGGTTTTGTACCCTCCAGGATTTCCCAAAAGAGGGTGAAATGTTTTAGGTCAATTCCTGACACATGCCTTAATATGTCCTCAATGAGAGAACAAAAAGGGGTTCATATAGCATAAGCTGGAGGACATATATGTTTGCTTACATAGAATGCCGAAGGGAGGTAAGAAGAGGATGTCTTTATTTAGGTTCCAGAGGCGCAGGCCTCCTGTTACCAAGAAGATGCTTTTGTTCAGGTGCAAACAGCATGGCAATTCTTTCCCTCTAGCTACCAGATGAATTCTGCTGATTAATGATGCAGCAGGGTAAGAGTCACCAAGGGGACTGCCTACTCCAGTGTGTATACTTTAGTACAATTAAGTAGTCATGGGTAGTCATGGAGACAGAGCAAGTGACCATGAGCTCTGGACCAGGAAGAAACATTCTCTGTAAAGAAGGACCTGGGAGAGAGAGAGAGACACCCAATTCGTAGGCTCCTTATCAGAGAATATTCTGAGGCCAAGACCTCAATTTAGATAACAGACTGAAAATCACTGAGGATGCTTTTCTTCCCAACAATGGCAGAATACAAATAAACTGTGAAATGGAAAATAGAGGGAGGAAAAGTTTAAAATATCAATTGTAGACTTTGGATTAGCTAGAGAAATCATGACTACCATGTTGGTTTCATTTTGTTGTTGTTGTTGCTGTTGTTATTCAACAGCATCATATATTTATGCTGTTCCTTTAGCACCATACCTGCCCACCACCCTTTTACATAGGATTTGGTGGTAGCGGTCAACTTTAGAATTTAGTCCAGAATATTGAGACGTTGTGATGATGGGACCAGAGATGCCTGATTTAGAGCCTGATGCAGTGCCAACTAAACCTTGATCACCTATTTACCTGTACAGATGCTGCTGACAGGTACAATATTTATTGTTTAATTTGCATAAAGGAAAACACACGCAAAAATTTCTAAACCAAGTAGGCTAAAGTAAACGGTCATCCTGTGCTATATTTTCCAATGTCTGAGCAACCTTTCTAGAGATTTCCAAGTCTCATAAAGCTAAGCCCCCTTCCAATGACTGATGCTGAAAATGACAGATCCTCACCTTCTCCTCTTTCCCTGTAGCTCATTTTGTGCACGTTGCCTCTACTAGTCAGGGACCCTGCTGCAAACATTGGAAAGCTGGGACTGAAAAGATGTCCTTCTGGTGAAGGTGCCAGCAGGATGCAACCCTTCTCCAGGCAGCAGTGAGTGTGGTTCGGTCAAGAGCAGCCAATATCCAACACTGGTGGGTAGTAGAAACGATGTCACTACAGATTCTTTTCTGAGGCAGATTGTGAATATGGGGCTCCAGACCTGGTTTTCCAGATTTTTCAGAGATCCTGTGAGTGAGCCATTGCCTTTAAGAAACTTGTTTGTCTACTTAAATTAACCAGAGTCTGTTCCTTTTGGTTGTAACTAAAACAAATAAAAGACAACTTATACTTTCAGATCTGGAACCTTCATATCTGCAAACACTTTCTTTCCAATAGGTTTAACTATATCAGCCTTGGATCAATTGCTTCATTTGATTGTGAGCTTTCTTATTCATCCAGTCAGTTCATTTTTCATCCATTTAGCAAAAGCCTATTGACTTTTTACCCAGTAACGGTTAGTGAAAATAACCCAGGCCCTCTTCTCGTAAACATGTAGTTTGCTGTTGTTGTTGTTAGGTGCCCTCAGGTAGGTTCCATTTCATAGCAACATCATGCACAACGCAATGAAACACTGCCTGGTCCGGTGCCATTGTCACGGTCATGGTTGTGTTTGAGCCAACTGTGACAGCCATTGTGTCGGTCCACTTCTTGACAGGCTTCCTCTGGCTTGACAACCTTCTGCTTTACCCAGCGAGATGTCCTTTTTCATGGCCCTTCGCAATCCTGGTAATACGTTCAAAGGACGTGAGGTTGAGTGTGGTCATCCTCCCTTCTAAAGAACACTCTGGCCGTCCTTCTTCCAAGATAGATTTGCTTGTGCTTCCTGCAACCCATAGCATTTGCAATATTCTCTGCTAACACCATAGTTTAAATACATAGTTAAATACACCATAGTTTACATACATTGTTTGTTCATTTCTATCTTCTTTATTCATTGTCCACATTTCACATGCATGTGAAGTGACTGGCAATACGATGGCTTCGGTCAAGTCCACCTTGATCTTCAAAGTGACATGCTTTCCTTTCAACATTTTGAAGAGGGATTGGAGGTCTATTGCGTGACCCGTTAGTGCTCTACTGCACCTTAATTGACTCATCCCCTCCCTGTGACCCCTCTGTGGGGGGATGTTCCACTGTCCACAGATGGACTTTGGGTCTCTGCTCCGACCCCCTTCTGTTCCCACCAATGCATTTTTGTTTGTTTGTTTACTGTTTGTTGTGAATCTTCTGATGCCCATTGCCCAGTCTCGACACCTCACGATCACACCATCTGGGGTGCTTCTTCCATGTGATCTTATTGCTTCATTGTTGGATGGCTACTTGTTCAACTTCATGCTTTTAAGACCCAAGACACTATATCTTTTAATAGCCAGGCACAATCCTCTGTCTTCACCTAATGGATCATGCAATATCCCTCTGATCCCTGGAGGCCTCCTCACCCCCCACTATCATGACCCTAGTGCTGCTTCCTACTCTGGACAAGACAGGAGCATGTACATACGTATAGGCAAGAGATAGAACACACAACACATGGAACCCAGGAACAGGAATGGAAATAGAGATACCAAAAGGGTAGGGGGCAAGGGGGAGGAGGTGGGGAGGGAGGGAGTACTGATCGCAATGAATGGCAATGAACCAGGGGAAGAACAACAGAAACCAATACCACTCCACACTGACAGCAGTGTAACATTTGAAAATAATTAACAATCTATAATCTATCAAGAGGCTATAATCTATCATGAGGGTTGGGGATGGGGGGAGTGGGGGACAAAAAGGGGAGCTGATTCCAAGGGCTCAATGGAAAGTAGATATCTAGAAAAGAACGATGGAATATATATATATACTAATATGTTGGATACAATTGATACATGAATTTTAACAAGAGTTGTAACAACCCCCAATAAAATGATCTTAAATTTTTTTTTAAAGAGGTCTTGTGAAGCAGCAGTTTTGTTCAACGAAATCTATTATTTGATACCATGAGCATTGATGATGGATCTAAGCAAGACAAATCCTTGACAACTTCTGTCTTTTCACCATTTACCATGATATTTTCATCTAGTGGGTCCAGCTGTTAGACTTTTGGTCTTTTTTGCAGTGAGTTGCAACCTATCCTGAAGGCTGTTGCCCTTGATCTTTATCAGGAAGTCCTCGATCCTCCTCACTTTAAACACACCCTTCCTGATTTGAACACATGCACAATGCCCTTGCTCTGGTCAAACTACTGCCTGTTGGTCCATGTGCACATTCTACATTAGCACAATTAAGTGTTCTGGAATCCTTATTGTTTAAGGTTATCATAGTTTTTATGACATGCATAATCAATGCCTATGAATAGCCAAAAAAACAGTCAAGTAAACACTTTTCTGGTATCCTCTTCTTTCAGTCAAGATCCATATGATACAGTAATAATATTCTTCATGCCATATCCTTTCTCCAGTCTTCTTTTTACATTGCCCTCTTTCACATGGAGAATACTTACAGATATTTTGAGCTAATATATCAGTATGTATAAATAATTGTGGTTTCCAAATTCTTCTCAGAAGTGAATGAGGGTCTCATGCCCTGACCAGGGATACGGGAGTGACCACTGGTTTTAGAATCACGAATCAAGAGAGACCAAGCTGAAGTATGCAGACAGAATTCTGAGAAAGACATAGACAGATGAGACTAGAGACTGGAAAGAAATTTGGCTCAAAGAATGCCTTATTCACCTCAAATTGTGCCAAGACAGTATTAGCTGTGAGACAGGGTTGTGGTTGATTTGCTGAGAATTTTTCATTTGTAAAGATTTGGTTTTGTTTTACTTTATTTTCCAATCAAGTAAAAGCACATATATAAGCAACTTTGTGATTTATAGTCATTTTTATTTTGTATTTTCTCAAACATGAAGATTTCCTTGTAAAAAAGTTATGTTTTCCAGAGGTTGTATTAATTGAAATGCCGCTATAATGACATTTCTGTCATTCTGAATTTTCCCTGTAGTTGCTTCTAGAAGCAGTAGTGTTTCTTCACTTAGTTTCTCAATTACCAAATAAATGTAACTGGGTGCTGTCTAAGTCAATGAAGACCCAGGTTCTTCATGTGAACATGAACTATCTACCTCCACCACCCAGAGCAAGTAGGCCCTGGGGAACTTGTCATCCCCCAAAGCCAAGATCAATGACAGGCTGAGATTCCTGGGTAAACACTAGCTTCTCATCACCACAAGTCCCTTACAGCGTGTTTGGTTCATGTCACCTGCTGTGTTATCACCTCAGTACCAGTCATTGTCTGGGCAAGACAGACACACACTCAGTCTCTGGTATTTTGCTTGCCTCCGAGAGCATTATTTGGCCACATCAAAGCTGAGGCTTAATTTCTGGGAAACAAAGAAACAAAACTGTGTGTTTTTTGCTGATACTCTCTTCTTGTTGTTGTTGCTGTGACATCAACTCCAACTTCAGGTGACCCCATGTGTGTCAGACTGAACTGTGCTCCATATGGTTTGCAATGGCTTATTTTTAATTAATCATTTAATTGGGGGACTCTTAGAAATCCTATAATGATCCATCATTCAATTGTACTAAGCACATTTATACATACATTGTCAATGGCTTATTTTTTTTTAAAAAAATAGATCTCTAGACCTTTCTTTTGAGGTGCCTCTGAGTTGACGTAAGCCTCTGAGCTTTTGGCTAACAGATGAGTGTGTTATTTGCCACGATGACTCAGATACCATTAAAACCAAAACAAAAGGCAATTCCAACTCACGTGACTCTATGAGATGAGAAAGCCATTTATAAGTGACAGCCTTGACTGTGGCTCATAGGAGTGGTGGTTGCAGAGTGGGTTAAACATTGGGCTGCTCATCTCAAGGTCAGCAGTTAGAAACCAGCAGACACTTCTTGGAGAAACCAAAGGCTTTCTACTCCCGTAAATAGTCACAGTTTCAGAAACCCAAAGGGGCTTTTACCCAGTTCTGTAGAGTCCCTATGAGTCAGAATGGACTCAATGGAAGTGAGTTTAGTTTTTGTTTGTTTGTGTAGAAGGAGGGAGTTGAGAGGTGAGTAAGAATCCTGGAGGGACTCTGTACCTCTATTCACAGGTGTCCTATCTCTGTGGGCTGGTCTATTGAGAGTAAATAAAGAGGTGTGAGAGCATGGCTTCTCGACTTTCCTAATGCTGTGACCCTTTAATACAGTTCCTCATGTTGTGCTGACCCCTCAACCATACAATGATTTTTGTTTACTTCATAACTCTAATTTTGCTACTCTTATGAATCGGGTGACCCCTATGAAAGGGTTGTTTGAGTCCTGATTTTTAACAATTTTTCCCACGTCCCATGGCGTTTTTAAAAGGTCCCGATTTTTTTTTAAAGAATGCATGACAAGCTAGGGTATACAGTTTCCAACTGCCATGTTGCTATTTCACCAGGATATGTGTTTTATCATTGGTGTCCCACTTTAGCAATGTTAAAATCTGGTCACCTTATGTTTGACCCCAAAAGGGGTGGTGACCCACAGGTTGAGAACCACTGTGTTAGAGGGTCCCTAGAGTAGTGGCACAGTGGTTAAGCACTAAGCTGCTAACAGAAAAGTAATCCATTTAAATCTACCAGCCCCTCCATGGAGGAAAGAGGGGGCTGTCTGCTTTCATAAAGATCACAACTTTAGCAACCCGATGAGGTCGTTCTAATTTGTTTTGTGCAGTTGTATGAGTTGTAATCCACTTGATGGCCATGAGTTTTTATTGTGTTTGTCTTGTTGTTTTTAAGGGGTGGTTGGAGGGTGTGTGTGTGTGTGTGTGTGTGTGCGTGTGTGTGTGTGAAAGGATGGCTTCTATTTGTTTCACAGCAGGCATAAAAACATTATCGGGGGAACTGATTACAAGGATCCACATGTGACCTCTTCCCTGGGAGAGGGACAGCAGAGAAGGGGGGAAGGGAGACTCCGGATAGGGCAAGATATGACAAAATAACGAGGTATAAATTACCAAGGGCACATGAGGGAAGGGGGAAAGGGGAGGGAGGGGAAAAAAAAAAAGAGGACCTGATGCAAGGGGCTTAAGTGGAGAGCAAATGCCTTGAGAATGATTGGGGCAGGGAATGTATGGATGTGCTTTATACAATTGATGTATGTATATGTATGGATGGTGATAAGAGTTGTATGAGTCCCTAATAAAATGTAAAAAAAAAAAAAAGAGGAGAAAAAAATGATTAGGGCAAAGACTGTACAGATGTGCTTTATACAATTGATGTATGTATATGTATGAACTGTGATAAGAATTGTATGAGCCCCTAATAAATTGTTAAAATTAAAAAAAAAAGATAAAAATAAAAACTCATTCTCAACATAAAAAAAAACATTATTTCAGTGTCCCTCTACCTAAACTATTTCAAAGACCCACAGGATTTCAGTTGATCTATAAATTAATGTATTTTATGAGTTTTAAATTTTCATTATGTAAAGGCAAAAGAAACCCAGCTTCTCAGATTATTTACTCAGATCATTCAGGCAGGTGAAAGAATAGAATTTGACACATGTGGTTCCCTTGTTCTGTTTGAATGATTGCCTCTTATTCCAAGACTGGTTTCCAGATGTGCACAAATAAATGTTCTGGGTTTCTCATTCTCCTGACAGTTATCCAGCATGGCTGTTTGTCCGCCCAGTCAAATGTCTTTGTATAGTCAGCGAGACAGTTGTGATCTTCTCTGCTTTCAGTGAACACGCATTGGAGTTTATCAGTGATATCCCTTGTGCCATGTGCGCTTCCGAATCCGGCTTGAATTTCCCGCAGCTCCCTGTTGTTGCACTGCTACAACGATTGTTGAATTATCTTCAGCACAATTTCACATGCCTGTGATGTAAATGCAGTGTTAAATAATCCCCACACTCTGTCGGGCCACTTTTCTTTGGAATGGGAACAAAGGGTCTCTTCAAATCAGTTGGCCAGGGGTAGCTGTCTTCCAAATGTATTGGTATAGATGAGGGCGAGTTTCCAGTGGTTCATCAGCTTGTTGAATCTTTCAATAGGTATTCTGTCAACTCTATGATTATTATTGGTTATCAATATATGATTAATATGTGATTCCATGATTAATATATGTTATTGATTAGAGCAGATCAAATTCATTTTTAGGTGAAATCCTTTTAGAATAGATGTAATATTTTTTGAGATATAGGTCGAATGCTTTTTGTCTGTGGGTTTTTCTTATTGGGGTGGCTTGCATTTTGCGATGGTGCTGGAAGCTAAGTCACTGGTATCTAAAATACCACCAGCATCACCCAAAGTGAACAGGTTTCAATGGAACTTCCAAACTAACAACAGACTATGAAGAAGGAATAGGCTGTTCACTTCAGAAGAATTAACCATTGAAAACTTTATGACTAAAAGCAGCACATTTCAAGGTACAGAAAATCTCATGAATAGCAACAGAAGCAAAAAGTAAGAGTACTCTTAGCCTATCTTAAACTGAAAGAACTAAAGACAAAAGCCAAGCCTCAAGTGCAATATAGAAAATTATATGGAGAAATATTGAGCAATGCAGCAATGATCAAAAGAAGATGGAAGGAATACACACAGAATCACTGAACCAAAAAGAACATTCAACCATTTCATGAGGTAACACATGACTAGTAGCAGCACACTATCAGATACAGTGCTGGAAGATGAGTCCCTCAGGCTGGAAGGCACTCAAAATACGACTGAGGAAGAGCTGCCTTCTCAAAGTATAGTCATGCTTTGAGAATGATATGAATAGAGGAAATCTTTCAGCACCTTTATTCGCTGATGGGGTTTGATCCATAATGAGAAGAAACAGCTGTAAAAATCTGTTAATAATTGGAAATTAGATATGTGAAGAATTGGAAGTCATCAAAAGTGAGATATACCACATAAAGATTGATGTCCTAGTGAGCTGATATGGACCAATACGGCCATTTGAGTCGTACAATCATATGTGGTACTATGCCTGGAATGAAAAATTCAAGAGGAATGATATCACATTCATCATCTAAAATGAAATTTCAAGATATATCTGGTTGTACAACACTATCTGTGATATAATAATATCTATCCGCATTTAAGGAATTCCAACACTGTTGTTCAAATTTACATAACAACTGCTAGAGCTAGTGAAGAAGTTGAAGAATTCTATCAACATCTTCAATCTGAAAGTGATCAAGCATACAATCAAGATGCACTGATAATCATTGACCATAAAGAGGTGAAAGTTAGAAACAAAAGAGGAAGGAATATTCGTTGGAAAATATTGTCTTGGTGATAGAAATTAAGCTGGAAAGCACTTCTGAGCTGCAAACATTGTTTTTCAGTAGCATAAACGACAAATATACACTTGGCGTTCTGCAGACAGAATACACAAGATTTAGTTGAGTATAGCTGTGGTAAGAGAGGATGTAGAAGCTGAACAACAACAACTAAAGTGAGACCAGGGGCTGCCTGTGAAACAGACCATCAATTAGTCATATGTAAGTTAATATTGAAGATGAAAAATTAAAACAAGTCCACCAGTCCAGAAATATAACCTAGAGTACATTACATCTGAATTTCAAGAACATTTCAATAAAATATTTGACTCATTGAACAGCGACAGAATATCTCAAGAGTTGTGAGGTAGCATCAAGAACATCATACATGAAGAAAGCAAAAGTTCACCACAAAGAGACACGAAATAAAGGAAAGATAAAAGTGGATAAAGAGGAGACTCTGAAATTTGCTCTTACTTACAGACTAGGTAAGGCAAATGATAGAAATGATAAAAACAGAGTTGGACAGAAAATTTCAGAAGGCAGCTCAAGAAGACCAAGTAAAATATGATCATTAAATGTACAAATATCTAGAGTTAGAAAACCAAAAAGGAAGAGTATGTTTAGCATATTTTGAGCTGAAAGAACTAAAGAAAAAACCCAAGCCTCAAGTTCAATATAGAAAGATTCTTTGGGGGGATATTGAACAATGCAGGAATAATCAAAAGAAGATGAAAACAATAAACAGTCACTGAACCAAAAAGAACTAGTCAGCATTCAAACATTTCAAGAGATAGCATATGATCAAAAGTCAACGGTATTGAAGGAAGAAGTTCTAGCTGAACTGAAGAAATTAGCCAAAATCAAGGCTCTAGAAATTGATGTAATATCAATGGAAATGTTTTAACATGATGATGAAGCCCTGCAAGGACTCACTAGTTTACTACAAGAAATTTTGAGGAGAGCTACCTGGACTTCTGATGGGAAGAGATCCAAAGTTGTACTCATTCCAAAGAAAGGTGACTTTATATAATGCAGAAAGTATACAATCCTATCATTGATATCATATGTAAGTAAAAATTTTGCTGAATATTCTTCAACAATGATTGTAGCAGTACATTGACAAGGAACTACCTGGAATTGAGGCTGAATTCAGAAGAAAACTGGGAACACAGGTTCTCATTGATGGAGTCAGATAGGTCTTCACTCAAAGCAGGGAATACCAGAAAAATGTCTATTTGTGTTTTATTGATTATGAAAAGTCATTTGACTGTGTGAATCATAACCAACTAAGGATAAATTGAGAAGAATGGGATTTCAGAGCATTTCATCATAGTCATGCAAAACATGGGTACAAAGTGCATGGTACATGGATAAAGAGGAAGTCTTCTGAATAGAACAAGGCAATACGACCTAGTTTAAAATCAGGAAAAGTGTGTGTACAGGTTGTATCCTTGCACCATACTTATTTAACCTGAGCAAATAATCAGAGAAGCCAGACTATATGAAGAACTCGTCATTGGGATTGGAAGAAGGCTTATTAACAACTTTGACTTTTCAGACTCTACAACCTTTCTTGCCAGAAGTGAGGAGGACTTGAAGCAATAGCTGAGGAAGATCAAGGATTGCAGCCTTCAGTGTGGATGACAGCGCAATGTAGCGAAAACCAAAATCCTCACGAATGAACCAATAAGTAACATCATCATAAACAAAGAAAAGATTGAAGTTACCGAGGAGTTTATCTTGTTTCCATCCACAATCAATGCTCATGGAGGCAGCAGGCAAGAAATCAAAGGGTGCATTGCACAGGGTACATCTGCACAACACATGAACTTCCTTCGAGTCGATGCTGATCCCGAGAGACTCTATAGTACAGGATGACACTGCCCACTGGGTTTCAGAGCCTTTAATTCACCGGAGGAGAATGCCCCATCTCTCCTGTAGAGCAGCTGAGGGAAAAGGTGCACCGGACAAAATATCAACAACCTGAAATTGACCATGATTCTAATTCTTTGATGCATGTGAAATTGAAACATTGAATAAGGAGACAGAATGAAAAACAATGCATTTGAAATAAGTCTGGTGAAGACTATTGAGTATTATAAACTGTCAGAAGAGCAAACAAATCTATTTTGGGAGAAGTACAGCCAGAATGCTCCTTAGAAACAAGGATCGTGAGACCTGGTCTGACATACTTTGGACATATCAGGAGAGAGCAGTTCCCAGAAAAGAACCCCATGGTTGTAAAGTAGAAGAAGCACAATGAAGAAGAGGAAAGCCCTGGGTGAGATGGATCGACACCGTGGATGCAAAAGTGAGCTCAGACTTAACAACTGTGAGGACAGCATAGAGCCCATCAGCGTTTCCTTTGCTTGTGCACAGTAGGGTCCCTGTGCGCTGGGGCCAACTCAATAGCACTTAGCAGCAGGAACGCTTTTCAGCACTCCAGTATTACAGGTTCTGCCTCACTTTGTACCAGGAAGTCCCAGCTCATCATAGGCCAGGAATCGCCAGAGAATTCAATATTTGGAAGGGACATTAGCAGCAGCCCAGGGAGGAGGAATCTCTCTCAAAACTTGCCCTGACCAATGGATTCCATCCTGAGGTCAAGCTCTGTAAATAGGTGAGAAATTCTGGGAAGGTGGTTTTTCTGTTACAGATGAGCTCTTATTGCAGAACCGGCAGTGCTTTTCCTCTCAGGAAAGATGGCATGGGTTGGAGGGGCCGAGGGCAGGCAGCAGGCAGCAGTCAACTGCCTTGAAGCAGGAGGCAAAGTTGACAAACATCAGGTCTTACAGGGAAGCACCAAATGGTTTCATTTCAGAATTTGTAATTCCATAGAGGAGCAACAAGCCAGTGATTCAAATTCAAGGGACTTGGCTTCTGAAGAATTGTGAGTAACTATATATAGATTCTATGTCCATTTATCTATGATCAGAATACCTCTATATTTTCACCTGAATCCAGTACCTCCCTCACCTACTTTGCACATGGACCACCAACACTCTTGCTCAGGTATTTGAGGGAGGAGCAGAGTCGTTAGATCCCTCTCAGAATATTATAGCAGTCTGGTAAACAAGTGGCCATCTAGCTCAGAAGAAACAAAACCCACATGGAAGCAGCACACCAGCCTGTGTGATCACGAGTTGTTGAAGGGATAAGTTATCAGCCATCAAAGAACAAAAATCATATCATTGTGAATGAGGGGGAGTGTGGGGTGCGGACCCAAAGCTCATCTGCAGGCAACTGGGCATCCCCTTACAGAAGATTCACGGGGAGGAGACGAGCCAGTCAGGGTGCAGTGTAGCAATAATGAAACATACAACCCTCCTCTAGTTCCTAAATGCTTCTCTCCCCCACCCCAATCTGGTTATACCAGAGGATGTAAACTGGTACAGATAGGAACTGGAAACATAGGGAATCCAGGACGGATGATCCTTTCAGGACCAGTGCTGAGAGTGGCAATACCGGGAGGGTGGAGGGAGGGTAGAGTGGAAAGGGAGAACCGATCACAAGGATCTACATATAACCTCCTCCCTGGGGGACAGAAAACCAAAAAAAATTGGGTGAAGGGAGACATTGGACAGTGTAAGATATGACAAAATAATAATTTATAAATTATCAAGAGTTTCAGAGGGAGGGGGAACAGAGAGGGAGGGGGAAAATGAGGAGCGGATGCCAGGGGCTTAAGTGGAGAGCAAATGTTTTGAAAATGATAAGAGTAATTAATGGACAAATGTACTTTACACAATTGATGTATGTATGGATTGTGATAAAATTTCTATGAGCCCCCCATAAAAATGATTTTTTTAATTTTTAAAGAAAAAAAAGAATGATCACAACATATGTACAAACATGCCTGATACAATTGGTGAATGAATTGAAATGAGTTGTAAGAGCCCCCAATAAAATGTTTTTAATAAAATTTTTAAAAGAATATTATAGCAGCCTCCACAAACACCAGGATATCTAATTCCAGGTTTTGCTTCACTTTTTCATCAGTGTGAACAATCTTTTTAAATTACTAAAGTACAACCCACCAGGAAAACTTTGGTGTATCCTTGTTACCCAGAGAACACTAGTACTCACTTATTCTCTGAATATTTTGTTCCTATTGTTGTTGCTGTTGTTAGGTGCCATTGAGTCAGTTCCAACCCATACCAAGCACAACCAAAGGAAACACTGCCCTCTCCTGCGCCAGCCTCACCGTTGTTCCCAGGCCTGAGCCCATGGACGCAGCCATGGTGTCAACCCCTCTCATTGGGCGCCTTCCTCCTTTACGCCACCTCTCCACTTTCTCAAACATGATGTCCTTCTCCAGGGACTGGTCTCTCCTGACAACATGTCCCAAATATGCAGGACAAGTCTTACCATCCTTGGCTCTAAGGAGCACGCTGGCCTACTTCTTCAAAGACAGGTCAGTTTGTCCCCCTAGCAGTCCATAGTGCTTCCAATATTCTTCTCCAGCACCACAACTCAAGTGCTCAGGTCTTCCTTACTCAATGTCCAACTTTCACAGGTATGTGATGCAACGGAGAGTACCACGGCTGGGGTCAGGGGCATCGTAGTCCTCAAAGTAGCATCCTTTCTCTTCAATAATCTGAAGGGGTCAGTGCAGCACATTTACCAAATGCAATATGATTTTCATGATCTCTTGGCTGCTGCTTCCACCAGCATTGATTGGGGTTCCAAGTCAGCCAAAATACTTGACACCCCAACCCTGTCTCCATTTATCGTGACGCTGCCTTTTGGTTTAGTTTGATGATTGTGTTCTTCTTTATAAAGAGTTGTAATCCACACTGAAGACTCAATCCTTGATCTTCTTCAGCAAGTGCTTCAAATTCTCCTCACTTTCAGTCAACAAATTACGTCATCTGCCTACTGCGGGTTGTGAATAAGCCTTCCTACAATCCTGCTGCCGCACCCTTCATATAATCCAGTTTCCCTGATGATTCCTGAGAAAATAGATCAAGTACAGTAATAGGAAACAACCCTGATGCGCACCTTTCCTTTAAACCATGTAAATTCCCTTATTCTGCTCATACAACTCTCTTAATCCATGTACAAATTCTGAATCAGCACAATGGCGTGCATGGGAATTCCCATTGTCCTCGCGGTGACCCACAGTTCAGTGTGGCTCACACAGTCAAAGGCCCTTGCACAGTCAATGAAGCACAAGTAAATATCTTTCTGGTGTTCTCTCTTTGAGTCAAGAGCCAACTGACATCAGCAGTGATGTCCCTGTTCCATGCCCTCTTCCTAAACTGTTTGTTCCCTGTTAACACACTGCTGCAACCACTATTGGATGATTTTAGGCAAAATTTTACTCGTGTGTGATATCAATGATATTGTGCTGTAGTTTGAGAATTCTCTTAGATCACCTTTCTTTAAAATGGTCCCAAATATGTCTCTCTCCCAGTTAGTTGGCCAAGTAGTCTTCTAAATTTCCTGAAGTAGACAAGTGAGCGCTTCCAGTGTTTCTTCAGCTTTGTGAAACATTTCAATTGATATCCCATCAATTGCTGGAGCCTTGTTTTTGCCAAATGTATTCAATGCTGTTGAATCCCTTCCTTCAGTACCACTGGTTCTTGCTCATGTGAACCTCCGGCAATGGTGGACAGTCAACTAGTTCTTTTAGGTACCATGACTCTGTATCCTTTCCATCTTCTTTTTATGTCTCCTGCATCATTCAGTATTTGACCTATAGAATCTTGCAAAATTTCAATTTGAAATTTGAATTTTTTGTGTGTTCTCTAAGTTTCTGATATGCTGAACCTGGTCTTCTCTTTTGGTTTTCTAATTCTAGGTCTTTATATGTATCTGTCTTCTCAAGTTGCCCTTGGAAATCTTCTATTCAGCCCCTTGATCATTTCTTCCATTTGCTTTTGCGATTCTACATTAACAGGAAGTTTCAGAGTCTCTTCTGTCATCCACTTTGATCTTTTCCTTCTTTGTAAGTTGTGCATAAGGTTCTCAGCGACGCCTTCCTCTGAAGGGAAGAGCCCAGCCCTTCTGCGTTGTCTAGACGCGCCACTGTAACCTCTTCCCTTGGGGTGACCCTGCTGGCATTGGAAATAGCAGCGACGTGGTTTCCAGCTTCAGGGCAACACACAAGGCACCACGTACGATAAACTGACAGACAAGTTGTGGGAATAAGTTTGGGCAGTATACCGTTTTCAGACACTCCTCAGCCATATCTGCTCCGCTTAGAGCATCTGACACAGAGAAGGCATCGCTATAGAGGATGACTTGACGCTGGGGAAAACCTATTTGGTTTTTAAGCACGTGCTTAAAAATGTTCTTCCTGCTCTTACTTTCTAGAAAAATCCTGTGAGCATTCAAGAAATGATTTATAAACCTTATTAGAGCTCGTTGAACTAATTCCATTGTTCTGTATTCCCTAACAATATGTGAGCTTCTGAAAAGTGAAACGTTTACATTTTCCATCTTTATTACCCTACGGTCTTGCACATAGTAAGTACACATTTATTATTTTACGCTATGGACTGCTCAAAAAATATGATGCATTCTGGAACTCAAAATAACTCATGAATTAGTCATTAGTTTAAGTTACTCTCTCCAGCTGTAAGAGTAGACTCACATAGAGGTTTGCTGCTATTGTTATTGTTTTCCAAGTAACCATATTTTACATAAGCTCAGGTAAAAAAAGGAAAAAGGTATTTGGGAGAAGGATGGACTCAGGCATGAGATCAAGGGAAGGGTCACAAGGTTGACAAAAACAAACTACCTCCATGAGAGGAGATTTCTTAGAGACACGAAAGCATTTATATAAGGAAGTGCACTTCCCTTAAGGATTCTGAGACTTATTTGAATGCTAAAGGATAGTTTATGGGTTGTTTATTAATTATAATTACTTCAATAATTTGTTCATTGGAATATTCAGGAACTTATCATTCCTTACTTTATTGGTTACGTTAACACATTTCACCTTCCATGAGTCCTATTCTAAAAATTAGGAATGGAGGTGACTTTGACAGACGAAGTCCCTACCTTGAAGTTTACACAATTTTGGTGAAGAGATAACAAAAACCAAGAACAGACCTAAGAGTAGAAAGAAGAGAGAGAGGAAGAGGAGGAAAAAGGGGGGAGGGGAGAGAATCCGGGAAAGAAAATGGAACTAATAATATCTTATCAATCATTGTATCTATCAGGATACAAAAATCACAACATATCTAGTTTTCAATCCCATGATTAGATCATCTAAATGGCCAAATAAGACAGTTGACAGAAAACCACTGATGTTGACAGTGACAAATCCTTAGTGAAAATTCAAGCATTGGATACAACCCTATGTTTCACCCCAGAGAACCTCTGAATCCAAGTGAGATGGAGTTAAGGGGCATTACAATGAAGCCTTCCTTGCCTGCCTCCCCCAGATTTTATTTTAATGAGATAGTGAGGTTTACAGAGGGTCCCAAACCATTCGATTGCGGGTTCCTTCACCATTCAAGGCATCTTGGTACAATTAAAGTGTAAGTGAACTGTCAAAAGTTCTGTGATTGCCCATTTCACACGTGTTTCACAACTTTCTTCCTTCAAAGCCACATTCCTGAAGTTGTAGGAACATCCAACTTGGTTAACCCCAAATCCACCCTGTGGATTTCTGAGACTGTAACTGTTCATGGGAGTACAAAGCCTAGTCTTTCTCCTGTGGAACTTCTGGTGGTTTCAAACTGCTGACTATGCAGATCACAGCCTAACATGTAAAAACTTAAAGGAAATAGACCCCATGACATCATATTGGTAGTACACAATGGCAAAAATTGTGAAGGCGATACTGCCAAATTAAGACTCTTTATTTTGAACTTCTGCCCCTAAAACAGATAAATAGTTAGATAGATTTCCATTTTCTACCCCAAAGCCCAGGGACACATTTTTTTAAATTTCCAAACCAAAGGGGCTAAAAGCAATACACGCAGGATGCTGAGCCCATCTCGCAGGTTAAGTTCTCCACCTGCACCACAGGAGCTGGGGAAATGGTGATACAAAGAATGAAACTAAAAATCAAAATTAAAAGTAAGAAGAGTAAGAGATCAGAAACAAACTTAAAACTTGGCTAAATCCAAGGTGTTCAGAGACTTTTGTATAAATGCTAAGAGACTACACAAACATTCCCCAAAAGCACAGACCCCAAAAGTCCAGATAAGAAAATGATGCAAAAATGTGTTGGTTAGTCATGAACTGAGGACCTCATAAATTCTGGAAGTCAAAACCCAGAAAGGTGCATTCTAGTACAAGCAGCCGGGAGACAAGGATGAAAGTCACATTTGTCTCAAAGAGTCCCATAAATATATCCCAAATGTCTCATTAGTCACTTTAGTTAAAAATAACAACGTGAGGATTTTTGTTTGCAGGTGACAGAATCAATGCTAGTTCAAGTCCCAGGAGCTAACCAAACTGAATGGAAGCAATAACCAAAAATAGAACAAAATTCATCTGTGTTGAAAATAGAGATCATAATGATTCTCTGTAGAAGTTCACCTAGAACCAGAGAAGGTTGCGTTCAGACCACTGCTTTCCTCTACAGTTTTAAAAGATGCTGTAGTGGCTCATTTTCCTTTACCAGTGTGGCTAAGCTATTATGTCTAAATGTTTGGGCAAACACTAGTCCATATGTTGCTATGGGCTATTTATATGTCATTTGCATTTCAGTCCATTGGCCTAATAAAGCAGTTTACCACTTATAATGTGCATGGACCTAACCCAATCAGTTGCAGACCCTAGAAGCCAAACCAGTGGGTTTCTAAAAGAAGGTTCTGCCTCCAGTCTGTAAACAGACATTCTGCGAGAATGAAACTTTCTCTTATAGCACCCTCTCGCCTCCAGCACCTGTAACAGAAAAATAGTAAAAGTCATTATGGAAATATAAATAATACAGTAGACTCCCTATCATCTTCGTATTTTGTACTTCCCAGCTTCCACAGTCATGGGATCCAATCCAATTCTTTATCATTGGTCTCTCTCTCCATTTATCTATATGTGTGTGTATATATATATAGCCCCCTCCCCCCCCCTCTCTCTCACTGTAATTTTCTTCTTCTTTTTTTTTATTGGCTCTGTTTCTCTATAAAACCCTAAGACAGAAGTAGATTTTTCTAAAAAGAAAACCAAAAAAAGGTGAAAGTTGCAAAAGACTCTATATCAAACCATGAATATAAAAGTGGGAGCAGGAGTTGAAAGGATTCAAAAGGGGATGCTCTAAACATTAATTCAACAAAAGTTTAAGTAATTACAGAGCAACATCTGGATGTCAAAGATGGGATTGAAGATTAGGCAAAAGGATGATTTTATAATTTTTTTTTCTGCCCCAACTATTACTTTATGAAAAAAAATGTAGGTGAAGAAGGGGAGAATCTGCATTTCAAAATGTCTTCATATTGTGTTCCGCAGGCCCCCAGTCACCCAGACCCCTTTCAGAGTGAATAGCTGGCCTCCCATGGAAATGGACTCTCTCTCTCTCTCTCTCTCTCTCTCTCTCTCTCTCTCTCTCTCTCTCTCTCTCTCTCTCTCTCTCTCTCTCTCTCTCGTAGTCAAGCCTGACTCATAGTGGATTTCTGAGACTGTAACTGTTTATGGGAGTAGAAAGACATCTTTCTCCAGTGGAACTTCTAGTGGTTTCGAACTGCTGACTATGCAGATCACAGTCTAACACAGAAAAGCTTAAAGTAAACGGGTCCCATGACATAATATTGGCAGTACACAATGGCAAAGAATGTGAAGGCAATACTGCCCAATTAAGACTCCTTATTTTGAACTTCTGCCCCTAAAACAGTTAAACGGCTAAATGAATTTCCTTTCTCTATCCCAAAGCCCAGGGATACATGTTGTTGCTTGCTTGTTTGTTTTTTGTTTTTTAATAATTAAATCATTTTATTGGAGGTTTGCACAACTTCCATTACAATCCACACACACATCCATTGTGTCAAGCACTCCCGTACATCTGTTTCCCTCATCATTCTCAGAACACCTGTTTTCTACTTGAGCCCCTGGTATCTGCCCCTCACCATTTCCCCCTCCCTCCCTACTCCCCCCTCCCCCATGAACCCTTGACAATTTATAAATTATTATTATTTTGTAATATCTTACACCTTCCTATGTCTCCCTTTATCCACCTCTCCGCTGTCCGTCCTCCAGGGAGGAGATCATAGGTAGATCTTTGTAATCAGTTCCGTCTTCCACCCTCCAGGTATCGCCACTCTCACCACTGGTCCTGAAGGGATCATCTGTCCTAGATTCCCTGTGCCCCAATTTCCCATACGCACCAGTGTACATCCTCTAGTCTAGCCGGATTTGTAAGGCAGAATTGGGATCATGATAGTGGGCGGGGAGACGCATTCAAGAACTAGAGGAAAGTTGTGTTTCATCATTGCTACACTGCACCCTGACTGACTCGTCTTCTCCCTGCAACCCTTCTGCAAGGGGAAGTATAATTGTCCACAGATGGTTCCTGGGTCTCCACTCTGCACTCCCCCTCATTCACAATACTATTATTTTTTGTTCTTTGATGCCTGATACCTGATCCCTTTGACACCTCCTGATCTCAACAGGCTGGTGTGAATCTTCCATGTGGGCTTTGTTGCTTCTCCATTAGATGACCCGCTTGTTTATCTTCAAGCCTAGAAGACAACAGAATCCCATTATCCACATTTTCAATGAAATGAAGAAACGTTTCAGATACTTTCCCCGTCATGAGGAGTTGATAAAGTAAGGTTTCAATTGTGGTCCTTGTGTAGCGCTCTCTAAAAAAAAAAAGAGCAAGAGGGAAAAGAAACAGCAATGCACTAAAAAGAAAAAATGATGAGGAATGTACCCTGCAATAGCAATTGTTGAGACAAAAAACTTCTTTTTGAAACTGAAAATATTTCTAGAAAAAAAGATTAATAACGCAACACACAATTCACACCATTTGAACTGATAGCAGAAGTAGAATCAATACTAGTCAAAACAGAGTTGGTTATATGGATGTCTGCCTACAGGGAAAACATAGAAATCAAAGGAAAAGAAAATTACAAGGAAGTGATTGAGATGAAAATGATAGACACAATATAAAAACAATGAATATCCAATATTTGAATTATCGACCTGAGAAAAAGAACAGAGTAAACTGAATGGAAAATTACAAAAATGATGATTGAAACTCATTTACTGAAATAAGAGAAATTAGGAATGTGCATATTAAAAAGACACTCTACAAAAGGAAACTGATTAGCAAACCTTTGGAAACAGAGACATCGGAGCATTCTAAAACATTGAAGAAGAGAGTCTATAAGTAATTAGGCAGAAGAAACAGATCATCTAGAAAAGAAAGAAATCAGTTAAACTCACGTTTTTCATCAAAATTAAATGCCAGCAAAGAATACAGTAATGTCTACAAATGACTGGGAAAAGATTATGTTATTAACCTTGTTAATGATGTCCTTCAGTTCTTGTAGTCTATCCTGTAATCAATCTTTGTAAATGTTCCATGGGTCAAAAAAAACCTAAAAAGTACTCTCAGTAGCTCCACATAACCCCTTTTTAATGAAAATATAATATCTACTGTGGGAAACTTCAATATGGACTTCTCTGTTTACATGGAAATATGGAAATGGCACAGAATAAATTTCAGATCCCGAGTCAATAATATTAAAAATCTTAACAGGAAGAAAGTTCAAATTCTAATACTGAAAAATGTTCTTTTGTATAGTATATGTCAAATTGTGGCTCAAAGTGCAATGGCGGGGGGGCTGCACTGGAAGGCAGGCGGGACTTACCACAACCTAAAGGTATGAGTAACACTCGCCCAGAAGGACGATCGCTGCCCTGAAGCATAGGGCCACACAGCAAGGATTAAAACATAATTAACCGATACTGTTCTCCATCTAACAGCTACCAGGGAGAGCCAAGGTTTGCAGGACTGAGACCACACAGGAATACCTCCTAAATGTGACCCTCTGAGAGAGCAGGATGCGAGGGGAGAGAAGAAACATTGAGAGGCCCCAGTTGAGCTCTTCTCAGCTACCCACAACATATCAAAGGCCCCCAAAACAAACAAAGAACTCTCATGAACAATCTAGAGTTGCTAGACTTAGCAAATAAATATATAGGGTGCCTAGATATAGTTGGACTTATTTATACAGTCATCCCTCCGAATCTATTAACCCAAATACAAAATTGGAAGATAACATGCCATCGCATTTTTGCATATTTAAAACGTGCACACATCCTTCTGTATACTGTATATCACCAATTCTCACTCATAGTGACCCTATAGGACAGGGAAAATTGTCCTTTAGGGATTCGAAGACCCTAATTTTTAATGAAAGTAAACCACCTCATTTTTAACACCAAATACAATGTAAATGCCATGTAAATAGCACTTTACCACTCCCTCTGAGCCTTTGATGGAGCCCTGGTGGTGCAGTGGTTATGAGTTCAGCTGAGCTCCACAAGGTCAGCAGTTCAAAAACACTAGCCCAGTCCTGGGGAGCAACGAAGGCCTTGCTACAACCTTAAAGAGTTTCAGTCTAGGAAACTCACAGGGGCAGTCCCACCCTGTCCCATAGAGTTGCTATGAGTTGGCATCAACTCAATGGCAATGAACTTAATCTTTGACAACTTAATTGCTCCCCTTGGCCCCCCCCCAATATCTTTGATCTCTGGTTGGTTGAGTCTGTCAATGAAAACTTAAGGATGTGGAATTGGACTACAAAATTAATTGTGGTTGAATTAAGAAAAATGTTTTAAGGTGGGGTTTTTTTGTTTGTTTTGTTTTCTGTTTTGTATTGTGGTTTTACAGGGGAGAAAAATGGCTGATGCCAGGGAAACTGGGAATAGTTCTGGAAGCCAATGTCCTAAAGAGCAATGGCATGAGGGGTTTAGGAAAGAGCCGGGATAACATAGATAGTTTATTCCTGGTAAAAAGGAGAAAGGGCATAGTATAAATGTACAGATACCGATAGATTGAAAAATATTGGAAATTGCAACAATAAAAGGGTTCTGTGTTGGTTGTTTTTTCATTGATGAGAGTGTTAAGGGTTTGGGAGGAGGAAGTGGGCAAAAGAAAGTGATAAATAATTTTCTGGAATAATGCAAGAGTGATCGAAGGAAGAAAGGAAACCATTGGGACTCGAGTTGTGTCATGGGATTCCCTTGAATTTTGGGTCATAAATTGGAAGTAAGATTAGTCAGCACAGCTCCATAAAGAATCTCCAGGCATGAGCTGCAAAGACACAGGTGCTGAGTGGGTGGAGTTGGGCCCAAGAAGGACGGGCTTTTTCTGAGTAAGGACATAAAGAAAATGGAAAAGGACCAAGACTACATGTGAGAAGTAATCGCAACAACGCACATGGAATGGAAGCCGAGGGAAGAGAGAGTGGGCGTAACCAAGTGGAAAACACTACAGCCTATCCTTCACAACAGGATCACAAGGGAGTGGACTATACTATAGCCTATCCTTCACAACGGAGTTGTGATAGGAACCACAGGAGGTTAGGGTCAGGGGGTGGGCTATTTAAAATGGGAACGATAAAGTAATGGAATAAAACATCATTGAAGTGAAGACATAAGTCACGGACAACCCAGGACAATAGCTTTCTGTCTCCGTGTAAAATGCAACCTCTATTGTGAACTCCACTCACACATAGGAAGCCCTGGTGACAGTGTGGTTCCAAGTCAGGGTGCAATTTGCCAGCTCGGTTGTTCCAAACCACCAGGGAGAAAATGGGGCTTTCTACTCCTGTAAAGAGTTTCAGTCTCGGAAATTCAGAGGGGTCACTATGGTCACTTTCCAATAGGGTCCCGATGATTCGGCATAGACTCTATGGCAATGAGTTTGGTTTGGTTTGGTGTGGTTTGGTTTGGTGTGGTGTGGTTTGGTTTGGTTTGGTGTGGTTTGGTTTGGTTTGGTTTGGTTTGGTGTGGTTTGGTGTGGTTTGGTTTGGATTGTGATCTACAAGGTCTAACCTGCTCTGAGTCCCTAGAAACATTCTGGCTTGCATCCTATTACTCTGCTTCCATTACTGTCTTGACTCTGGCTGCCTCCTTGCTCTTCCTCGAGTGGGCCAGGAACATTCTTCTGCCCTATTTTAGTTGCTCCATTGCCTATCATTATCATAAAACGTAGTTCCCAGTGTTGCAAACTGCCCATGCTTTCAGCTGCTAAGCAAAACTCCGGCGACTTGAGCTGCCTCAAAAGAAAGGCCTGGGGGTATCGTTCTGAGAAATCATCCAAGGGAAACCCTATGGATTACAGGGCAGAGAAGGCGGCTCACTAGCAGCACTTTTTGTTTCCTTATTTAGTCTCTGGCTCCCTCAGCAGCTCATAAACTCCTTGAGAGCAAATATATAGATAGATAGATAGATAGATAGATAGATAGATAGATAGATAGATGATAGATAGATAGATAGATAGATGATAGATAGATAGATAGATAGATAGATAGATAGATAGATGATAGATAGATAGATAGATAGATAGATAGATAGATAGATGATAGATAGATAGATAGATAGATAGATAGATAGATAGATAGATAGATAGATAGACAGACAGATAGATAGATAGATAGATAGATAGATAGGAGAGAGATAGATAGATAGAGAGAGAGAGAGAGATAGAGATAGAGATAGAGATAGAGATAGAGATATATCATTTTGATCTCTCTAGCAACTAGAACTTAGCACATAGTAGGTGGTCAGAAAGTATTTTTTGAGTGATGAAAGGAGGGAGAGAGATGAGAAAAGAAAGAGTGAATGCAGAAACACATGGAGCTCTCAATATCTTTGGAAGGCAAGGAATCCTAGCTTAATTCCAGAATAATTTTATAACCTTTTATTGAACTATGGTTTTATATAATCTAATCTATCAAAACATTCTATTTTTGAGGGGGGAGGGAATGTGTTCATTAAAAGTCAAGAAACGCCTGGATGGCACACAAACCACCCCAGGAAGGTTTAATTATAGCACTTCACTCCCCGTCTTCTTCCAACCTTTCCAGGTTGGATTAAAAATAGCCCCTTAAAAATAGCTTTCCTAAGAATCTTGTGGAGCTTTATATGAAGTGCCCAAGTTCCACATGGAATCAGAGCTGCAAGCAAAATTTAAATCTTAAATTAGGAAGATTTTACTTTTATCGCTGAAGAACGCATTCACAATTATTTTAACGACCTTATATTTATATAAGCCATCCAGTCTAATATGATGAGATATCCCAGAACATTTAAAAATAGATGTATAAGACTATACGAAAGCTTACTTAATTTGCTCTAAAACTCAAACTATTCCCAAGCAGGTAATATATGCGGTCAATTCCTCCGTGGAAGTCACTCCAGGGAGACCACAGAAGCCGAAACAAAATTGAATGCTGTTTGATTTCTGGTGTTGTCATAACTGCTGGTCCATTAGGATTGACTCATATACTTAAGAATCAACAAGTGAAACAATCTGACTCTTACAGTAAACTGTATAAACTGATTTTTATGCAATAAAATAATACGCTGCAGCTAAAAATGAAAAACAAACTATAAATCTCAAGTGCATGTTTTCTTCTATTATTCTTTCTTCACCCTTCTCTGTCATTTTCTACTCTTCTTCCCACTGCTCTCTTCCCATCACGTCCACTCTTTGGTTCCTGTCAAATTTCTGTCCTTCTAATCCCTTTACAATTAGTTCGAAAATTCATTAGAAGAAACCAAGTAGGGTTCATATTCAAGAGCCATGCTGGTGACAGAGGGTCCCTTTTGCCTAGGATAAGCCCCTGAGAAGAGTGAGGAGGGCTTCAGCCTAATAAATTTTTATTCATCTTAAAATTCTAGGCAAGGAGCCAAGTCCTTCAGCAAACCTTCTTTTGTGACCCAAACCCCTGGTAGAATTAATATTACCGCTTTCATGCTCGCAGGACATGTTACATGTGTGCCTACGAATGCATGACTCTATGGATTAAATTGTGTTCCTCCCATAATATTTATATTATAAATCTGAACACATAACTGTAGATGTAATCCCATTTGGGAATAAGATGTTTGTTATGTTATGAGGGATATGTTAAACACTAGCCATTATTGAGATATGAAAGAACAGATGCAGTACAGAAGCAAGTAAGCAGGAATGGTAAAAAGATAGATGGTGTTGGACATTGTCAAAGAATCAATAACACCCTTGCACTTGGTATCCTCTCCTCCTAGTGTGAGAAAATAAATATTTTCCTAATAAGCCTGCCTCCCCAACTTGTGGTATTTCTATTACAGTAGCAACAGACAACTGTTGTTGTTGTTAGTTGCTGTCAAGTCAATTCCAACTCATAATGACTCATTATACAACAGAACGTCTTACCCCATCCTCACAATTGTTAGGCCTGAGCCCATTGCTCCAGCCGCCGTGTCTACACATCTCAGTAAAGCTGCCCCTCGTTTCCCTTAACCCTCTACTGTCCCGAGCCTGGCATCCTTCCCCGGGGACTCCGCTCTCCTGACCAAAGTGTGTGAAATGAAGCCTCCCCTTGGCTCTTCCCTTTGCTAAGTGACAAATCTCCTGATAACAGTGATTCTTTTTCCTCTCATTTGTTCCTGCCTCCAGGCTCCATAATGCCTTGACCCAGGTATTCCAAACGCACTTGGCAAATCTGTAAAATGGAGTTGAATAAGCAAAGAAGGGGTAGACGGTGGGAAGTCTGGGCTTTGGAGGAAGGGCTCAACATCAAGTGGCATCTGTAGTCATACTCAACCATACAAAACCTCAATTTTTTTCATCTATAAAATGTTAGGGGGAAGGAAGAGGGAGAAGAAACGCTGCTTCTAGATTGTTGAGAGGGTTAAATAAAAGAATATGAAGTTAGCATATGGTAGTCACTGAATAAACATAATGTATACAAAGGAGTCTTTGCTGGATAAGGTGACTTTAGAAGCATTCCGTTGTATGGGGGTAGGTAATCTTCCTCTTCCCCCTGCTTGTTTTATTCACATGATTAGTTCAGGTGAGATGAAAAGATCACATAGGAAAAGAACTCTTACTCTCCCAACTAGTATTTAGCTGGAGCAAACTGATGCGGAGAGGAGAGAGAGAGGAGTGACAGAAGCCAAACTGTGAGAAGAACCAACAGGGCTAGAGAAGAGAATCCAGCATGGACTGATGTAACTCATTTTTTTCCAACTTATAACTCATGGGATTATATCATATTGAATATGCTTTCCCAAATTACTTGTGTCCACTAGGTAATTCTTATTCATCCCACTGGACCATACATCCTCCATGGAGAATCACTGTAAAGGAGAGAAGAGAGGAACTGGTAGTAAAGGGAAGCAGTTCTCCTGAATACACCCTATGAATACGACCTGAACTCATTGTAATCCACCCCCATAAGAAATCAGCCAATGCTCCAAAAGGAGAGAAATTGCATGGCGGAACACCTGCTGCAGCCGAGCCTCAGGAATCAGGCTACCCAATAAATAAACACTACTCGAGGGTGTAGCCCAAAAAGATTGGGATTTTTTCAAAGCTACATATTTAAAATTTTCTACAAAGCAATCTTTTCTCCTTCAAAGTACTCTCCATTACACTTAATACATGTCAAATCTGTGATTCCCTTCTTGGAAACATTTTTAAAATTCATCTGTTTGGATGGCTGACAGCACCTCCCTCGTTTTCTTTGGGGGTTTTGTTTTATTCGTTTTTCTTCACCTCTTCTATGTTGCCAAATCACTGTCCTTTCATGTTCCTCTTCACTTGAGGAACCAAAAAGAAGTTTCACAGAGTAAGGTGCCTGGGGTGAGATGACTAAGGTGCATGGGGTTAGAGAAGTTTGCTGTTTTTTGCCCAAATCTGGCATACTGAGATGACTATATGAGCAGGTGAATTGTCATGGTGGCAAAGCCAGTCTGCTACAAATCAGGTCTTCTTTGTAGCATGCTGTTACACAACTTTTTCAGAACTTCTAAATGGAAAGCTTGATTAACAGTCTGACCTGGTGGAACAAACTCCAAATGCACTATAACTCAACATTTTCATCCATTCGGGACATTGACAAACGTCCAGAATGAGGTTCATCATTAATCAACATTTCACCTTTTTTGAAATGAAAAAACCACTTATACACTTAATATTTTCCCAATGCGCTTTCTTTGTAACCTGCGTTCAACATCACAACAGTTTCTGTGGGATTTTTCCCCCAGCAGGAAATAAAATTTCATAGTCACATGCTGCCTTCTTAAATCAACCATCACAAAAACAAGGTTCAAGCAAAACTGCTTTTACAAAAAAAATCACTGTGACCAGAGTGAACCTTCCCAGGTGATACCACTGGGTGCACTAACTCAGAGCAAGTTCTAGATGCTCACCTAGCAGGAAAAATGCATGCTACAAAAGCTCCCCTCTGCCCAGTGCAATGATGGATTTTGGGGGGGTACCCCCTCATACTGCCAGGAATCTTGTTCTGTCACATAGTTTGGAGTGTATTACTTGCTTGACTTTCACTGGAGCCTTAAAGTAGTTTGGAGATAGCAAACCACTGTCCCTTTCAGTCAGAACTTGCAGAAATAAACCTACCATTTCTCTAATCAACCTTGTCTCTGTCTTTGAACAGTGACAAGATATCTCAGATAATTATTTCTAGTCATCAGTTTGGCAATTAACACCTCATAATCCCCCATAATCTGAACTAACACAATGCCATTACAGCCGATCAGTTGTAAGCATCTATCTATCATGAGAGAGGATGAGAGTGGACTCTACCGCCTTTACTGAGAGCACTGCCCTCAGACAACGAATTGCCTCAGAGGTGTGGCCTGCTTCCAACATAAGTAGACTCTGTGGGACCGCATACTTACTTCCTCATGGGTCAGGCTCCTGCATTTCGTTCATCTTGACCATCAGCCCTCACAGCTGCTCGAGCCAGGAGAAGCCTCCAGCCTAATATCTGACTCACAATCTGGAACCTGCCTGAGTATGGACTTGTCCAGTTATATAACTGTCTGAGCCATTTCCTTTCTATACAGAAATATACATTTGTTTCTATATAAAAGCTTCACCCGTTTTGTTTCTTTAGTGAGCCAGCCTAAGACACTAAAAGTCATGTGAAAATATGAAGATGGAGGCCACAAGCGTGGGCCATCTATAACATCTTGAAGCTGCTTCCCCAGTCGTCGAAAGGCTGCATCTAGATGGATTTTTGTCTAAAAAATAAAACCAAATTTTGGTTTTAAAAATTCTAACAGTGGTTTTGAAGACATTGAATGACACTTTCCTAACAGTTGGGTGTGCCTCCAGTAGAGGCATAAATTCCTGGAGACGGAGTCAGCTAGTGCAAGCTAGGGCCAGGGGAACACCTGCAGGCCACGTGGTAATCCCACTGGATCACAAGGCACGAGAGAGAGGTAGTTCCCTAAAGGCAAAGTGCAATGAGAGAAATGAGAAAACAGTCCGCTGCAACCCCTGTTCTAAACAGACGGACAGGATGCTGAGGCAGTGTGAGAAACAAGTTCTCTTGTGATTAACCCTTGAAAGGAATTTTCAGTGTGGGAAGGGATTATCAGGCAGCCTGGTGGCAGCAGATGGCCATCAGCCTGGGTAAGCAGGGCCTCAGAATATTCAGGTAATACAGTAGAGCAGCAATAGCGTGGAGGAATCTGGTAGCCGAAGATAGAAGGATTGGCTTATGAGAACTTGGAAAACCTCATGGCTGAATAACCACTTAAAAAACAAAAACCTTCTCAGGAGTAATCTGCAGTCCAACAATTGAAAGAGTGAATGAATAACTGGGAATTCTGGACTGATATTAAGGTGACTTCAGGGAAGACATAGGCATGTGATGTGGAAAACTTGAAGTGATCCTTAGCTCTTTGTCCTCCTTCAAGAATATCGAGGAGGCTGAGTCATTCAAATGACATGCTTACTTATGGCTCTCAACGTGATCACAGCTGATAACACAGGTTGATTGCAACGAGCCCAGATATTGAACCACAAAGGACTCCAGGACCAGCAGAAACACCATCTATTTGGGGAGGACGGGAAATCGAGTTGTTTTCAAATTCAACAATTCTTTGTCCCTCATACTTCCTATGAATAAAATGTTTAAAAGGCTCAAAAAGATAAACAGGTACACCTGCTATAAATCACATAGACACCTCATCTCGCTGTCTTCCTCCAAGTAGGCTCTCATCACCACACACATTTTTCTATCTGTCAAATTAGTCAAAACAAACACTGAGGGCAGGATTTGGGGAGAAATGAAGCTTTAAAATGACAAAACGTGAAACTATGAAGTAAATGGAAATCAAGAGTGTTCACACACACAAATGCACACAGATTTCCGAGATAATAGGTGTGTTGCTTACTAGATTAGGGGAAGATTGAATCAACAGCAACGTAAATCTCTTTAAATATCAGTTCATTTAGGCATCTCCTTCTTGCCACCAGGCTGCCTTCTAGGGCTGATCTGTGCCTGGCTCTGAGGAAGACCACTCCCAAAGGACAAACTTCAGTTAATGACAGAAAAGTTTCCTTCCACACATTTATTCAGGTCTCGTCTTGCTTTTTAGAATGTATATTCAATAATATTTGCCGGTGACAGGTTGTTCCAAAGGAGACACTGATAAATTAAGGCTTCTTGTCTCTGCTGTAGAACATTTGGGTAGAGCATTTCGGGAGCCTTCTTAATTTGGCTATTTATGTAACCAGTCATATGCCAAAGACTTGTCAAACACATGAGCACTTGAAAGCTTAAGAGCACTGTTTAATGCTGGTTCCATGTTACTAAGAGGATCGCCTTAATTTCTAAAACTAGGCTTCTATTTGATGAAGACTTTACTTTTCTAGGACGCTTTTGCAAGAATGGAGACCTTTAGACTCTACTTCAGCACTTATTGTGCTTTCAAGGTTTATACAAGCTTAGCTTCCAGGTTTGGGGCAGCTAAATATTTGCCTGACGATTATCTCTGCAGATCAGAATCGAATTTTTTTTCAAACTTTAAAAAGACCATGGCTTCCTACATGAAAACACACGGAATTTCAGTTCTTGCGCTTTCTGGTTATCACCCCGCAAAACCCTTGAGAGACAAAGGAAAAGGATATTAAAAAATGAAAATGAAAAGTCGATGACAATTTAAAGGGCCTCTTCATTCAACATTAAAAAAAATAAGCTAACAGAGCATGTCATTGCACAAGCACAGAAAACATCACATTCCTAAGCTCTTTGAGAAAATAATGAAAGATTCCACATGTTTCATATTGTTTTCTGTCTTTGTTGTTGCAGTAACATTGAGTGCTAAGCAACTTCAGGATAATACCTTCGATAAAAGTACATTTATCCCATGAGAGTGCTAACAATATATGTAGTAAAAAAGCAACATTTCATCAGAAACATGCAGTTCCATATTAAATGCAACACATTTTCGGAGTCCTTTTGCTTTCCAGCAGGATTGTGAGGTGCCTTGATGATTCTTGGGCTGTGATTGCCTGTAGTTTCCTCAAACAAGGCTTCACTGTCTCATAATTATTACTCAGAGATTTGATGGACCCATATGAAATGTGTTATATTCTAACACACACATAAGAACCTCATTTTCAATCCTCAGTAAATACAATGCAGAATCCTCTATTGTACAGCACAAAAAGGCCTTTCTATAATAGAATACAAAAGAGACAGGAGTTGCTAGGCAACCACCTGGCACAGGCCTTAGCATTCCAGGTAACAAAGAGCAGACCGTGATGCCCCCACCTGAAGGTCCTGGCTGACGGCAACAAGAGTACTGAGGACGGACAGAGAAGAGTTGGAAGACAGCTGGGAACCACCACTAATCTCCCGAAATTGTGTTTGCGCATAGTTTATCAATTTTTATACATTGATTTACAAAGTGAGCAAAATAAACATTACTTGGAATGCACCAACGTTTAAAACTTAGTTGGCTTTTGCTCCAAGACCCTGTATATCAAACTGTGTGCACTTTAAAAACTAAGGTGCCAAGTCCAGCTCATGGGGACCCATGTTTGTTTGCAGATTGAAACTGCACTCCCTGAGGCTTTGAACGTGTGGCCATTCACAAGGACTTTCTTCCAAGTCATCGATGGGTCGGTTCAAATCAGCAACCCTTTGGGTAATAGAGTGGGTCTTCACCGTTTGCACTGACCCAGGACTCCATCAAGGGTTGGCATGTACTCTTCGTCTGAAATTTATATTTGCAGCAAGAGTAAAAAATCTATTGCCCAAATAGTTTACACATTACTGATGTATGACAATAATAAGTACCAAGGTGTGCGGCAAGAGTATCACTGGTTGTGGTGCTTAAGGTTCTATGTCAACTTGGCTGGGCCGTGATTCTCAATGGTGTAGTTAGTCACTGATATAATTCGACAGGTATGTAATGGTGTCATAATCATGCATTTCATAATCTAATGCAATTATCCTCAATCTTCACATAATGCCAGTTTTTGCATGAGGACCTGTTCTTTGAAACCTAACCCTGTCACTAAGTGAGAGGGTGACTATTGGGAAACACCCCTGAGCTGAATTCATCTGTGGTGGTGGGGCTCAATTGTCTCATCTCTTCCCCGCTCCCAAGGCTCCCAGACATCCGATCATCTGAAGTTTGTCTTAGAAGATTAAATTGATTTACCAGTACAATAAGGAGTTCTTGGGTTGTACAAACAGTTAAGCACTGATTCCTAGACAAAAGGGTGGTGATTTGAACTCACGCAGAGGCTCCTCCGTACACTGGTCTGGAAATCTGTTTCTAAAAGGTTGCACCTTGGAACCTTCCGGAGTAGGTCTACTCTGCACACATGGGTGACCATGGGCCGGAATCCATTGGGTGATAACTAACAGCAATAATAAATGAGCAATGCAATAATATCTGGGTGAGAATTAGTTCAAGCATTTTATATCCTCCATTGCTGCAATGGAAAAGAGGGCAGCAGAGAGAAACTTCTCAAGAGAGACTCTCCAAATGTTAAATTTCACACAGAGCACATCCTGAGGGAAGAGATCAGAGCTCGCTAGACCAGCACCCACTACTGCATCAAACGTCCAGCCCTACTTTTGGACAAGTATTACAATTACATAGGTTTATGAAGAAGAGTGTACAGTCTGGCGTTCAACTGCTTACTTTAGCTCAGGCTCTATCACTAACTGGCCTTTTGACCTTAGGCAGGATGCTTAAATCCCCTTTTACAGGTGAATCTCTCATCTGTTTAAAAAAAAAGTTTTAAAGAAACCTACCATGTGGTGTTCAAGTATTAACTGAAATAATGTATGTTAAACACCTTGAGCAGTTTCCAATGTGTTACAGTTGCATACTAAATAATCATATTATTAAGATAATTTTAAACCTCAGTACTAAATAAAGATCCATATTATTTGTTTAAATACCTCAGTGCATGAATATTTGTTTTCAGCCTACAATGTAAGCCTGCACATTATTTAAGAATGAATGACATGAAAAAAGTACACACAAGTAGAGATAAGGCAATATGACAGAAGGCCATTAAGAATAAGCCTATACCTTTCAGGATCCTGTAATGCATGAGGTTAAATTTCTATAGAAATGAAGATTAATGACCTAGGAAACAGGATGGACTGTGTCCTATCTGATTTTCCTTGCAGATAGATTAAGCCACAGGAAATTATGTCTACTAACTCCCCATGGGCTTTAGCTCTTATAGAAACCACCTGAAGAAAGTATAGATGTGGAGCCGTAAGGGAAACATTTCCTATAGAAAAATCAAGAACTAGATACATGAGAGTTGGGAGTATCTCTGAGCGTTACCAAAGTTCATATCCACTTAGTGACCGTAGGGTGCTTGCTGACACTTTGTGCTCTCTGGCCTGCTTAAAATTGCCGTTTCTCTTTATTTCCAGCATCTGTTCGCAACATTAACTTCCACCTGCCGGCTAACAGTCTGACCGGCTCCTTCATCATGTTGACTTTCACTTCATCCCACTGAAAACAGTAAAACAAGCTGTGTTACCCATCTGATCCCAAACTAGAGATGCTGACTGCCCACAAAAAGGTACAAAGGGCCACAGTGGGCCCTGTGCTGTGCTGCCCCGCCCCGCTGCGAAATGAAAGAATGTCTCTCCTAACTCCCGCAAGTGTAGCAAGCACACCCTCCTGAGCGTTGAGCCCCACAAGAACTGACTCATCTGAAGAGAATGGCCTCATTCAAGGCCATGTCCTCTTCCCAGGGCAGCTGGGACTGATTCAGAGAGAATATGAAGACCCAGATTTCTTGGCCCAACTCACGACATCTCTGAACCAAAACCAAACCAAACTCGCTGTCACCTCTCGGTGCTGACTTATTGAGACCTCCTGTAGGTTTCAGACTATAACAGTTTACAGGAATACAAAATTCAGTCTTTCTCCCACAGAGCTGCTGGTGCTTTTGAACGGCCAACCACGTGGACTGCAGCCCAACAAGTAACCACTCCACCACCAGTGCTCATGACATCTCTGAAAGGTCACCTTAATTCTAAAACTCCCTCTAGGGTCAGCTGAGACCTTCGTGGAGCAAGATAGTACCATCGTGCCACTTTATGGCCACTCCCACTCCCTGCCGTTATCTAGGTATGGGTACCAAGAGCATTCCAGGATAAACTTGCAGATAAATTCCATGGATCCCTATCTCAGGGTTGGCTTCCTAGCAATCCAGTCAATGGCAGAAGCATGATCCAGAACGTGCACACATCCTATCTCCCGAAGAGGCAGGGCGTTTGCCTGTCACAGCCAGCTGACACAGCCCTCTCGTGTCCCAACAAGCTTTGGACAGGAAGATACGGTGTTGTAGGAGGAAACACCATTTTCAGGAGAGCAGGCGTTCTGACGAGGTACGTGGTTCTTGGAAGGTGGCATGTTTCCCACATCCGGTACACTCTCATAACAATTCCAGCCTGGGCTGCCAGGCTGGTCTCTTGTATTCTTTCTGTCTGCCATAGAATCCGATCTGCGGCCGTGTTCCCTTCCCGGCCATCGCCACCTCCTCGGCTTCTTGGAGACCCTTAACTACGCAAATACTGTTGGAGTGAAAAATATCTCCTCAAGTTTATTGATGTCTAAAATCACTTCTGAGTTTGAGGAAACAATGACAAGGAAACAGAAAGGAGATATGCAAAACAGCATATATGATGAGTACGTTGAGAAGACTTGTTACAGAGCTTTTGTTTTGAACTAATGAAAGGCATTCTGTGGTGAAGCACTGGTAGAAGCAATGACTTTCCCATTTTGCTGAAAAAAATTATGGGTTCTCATTATAAAATTAAAGTGATATAAAGAAAATCTAACAGAAGGAAGGCAAAAAAATCAGTCAAAATCTTCCTGACCACAAATAGCCAAAGTTAACCTTATGTAATTATCATACTACTTGTCTACCAAATCATATATTCCAAGAGAAAGCTTGATTTTCATTACATTGGAAAGCTTGATTTTCATTACATTGTTCATTTTAATGAACAAAAGAAAGAAAATAAATTGAAGTAAAATTGAAAGAAATCCTGAATATTAAATAAAATGTTTCCACATCATAAAAATATGTCCTAAAAAACACTTATGTCAAATAAAATGATTATGTAAATTTTAAGTGTAAATGATTTTTAACTACAGGTATGAGCTTGAGATCATTTCAATGAACTAATGAAAATAATAATAATTTATAATTTATCAAGGGTTCACAAGGATGGGAGGGGGAGGGAGGGAGGGATAAAAAGAGCTGATACCAAAGATACCAAGGGTTCAAGTAGAAAGAAAATGTTTTGAAAATGATGATGGCAACATATGTACAAATATGCTTGTTAGAATTGATGTATAGATTATTATAAGAACTGTAAGAGCCCTGAATAAAATTATTTATCTTAAAATAATGTGAAATAAGAATCAGGCTGTATTACTTTCTCCCTCCTCCTCCCCACTTCACTGAGTTTACATTTTCAAATATAGCAAAGCTGCTTTTTCCCCAATCTCTACATCCCATGCTTTGCTTGTAATAGAGTAAACCCTCTGAAAGCCAGAAACTATGTAAGGTGGAAATCTTCCAGGAAAGAAAACGGAAAGATTTTCCACCAAAAAGAGTGGTAGAGTCATAGTAAGACTGCACCTGGTCAAAAGCAAAAAACTTTCACAACCCAGAAAACAAAGGCAGTCTCCTCAATTTTGGGATTCCACGAGTTTCACTATATGTGTTTTAGCTCAACATAAGATGTCACAAAACGGATCTTTACAACTTTGGGATTGTGTTTTTAAAAAGAAGGCACATTTCCTTTCTATGTCCCTTTTCCACCTTTCCAGAGGCATCATGGTGACAGCTGGAACAGCCATATTGGAACATGAGCTAAAAGCCAAGTGTTGATAATGACAGAAGTTGGATCTCTGGTACCCAAAGCCCATAAACCAGTCAGGAATTGTCTGCTGAGATTTGAGGTGAAGATGAAATAGCTTTCCATATTGGTTAAGTCAGTGAAATTTCTAGATATTTTTAACAGTATCCCAACACTAAAATTATAGAACACTATTCGTTGATATCGCATGCAAGTAAAATTTTGCTGAAGATCATCCAACAATGATTTCGGCAGTCCATTTACAGGAGGCTGACAGAGGATCAGGTCAGATTCAGAAGAGGGCATGGAAAAAGGGATACCATTGCTGATGTCCGTCAGATGAATCTTGGCTGAAGGCCAAGGATAGCAGAAAAAGTGTTTACTTGTGTTTTATTGACTATACCAAGGCTTCCACCTGTTTGAATTCTAAACTATGGATAACCTTGAGAAGAATGAGAATTCGGATCAAGAGGCAGCTATTCTAACAGAAGAAGGGAAGATGCATGGTTTACAATCAGGAGAGGTTTGTGTCAGCACTGTATCCTCTCACCGCATTGATTCGATCAGTATGCAGAACAAATCGTCAGAGAAGCTGGCTTCTATGCAGAAGAATGCAGCCTCATGGTTGATGGAAAGCTTATTAACAACCTGTGCTCTGCAGCTGGCACAATTGCAAGGTGAAAGTGAGGAGGGCTTGAAGCCTCTGCTGATGAAGATCAAAGATGACAGCCTCAGCATGGACTTAATATAAAGAAGGCCCAAATCCTCACAACTGGAGAGGAGATGTGTGTGACCTCTCCCTCGTGGCAGTTTTTCTTCTTTGTCGAGCCAGAGGTCGGATAAAGCCACACTGTTTACTCAGTTGTTTTCTGGGAAGTATGAAAATAGAACATTTGTAAGCCCACTTGCTTCAGCCATTAAAATTTGCTCTTTAAATAAGTTTAGGCCACGCCTGCAAAGAAATCTTTGAAACGATATGCCCCCACCCCCACCCCTACCGCTTTGGAGTACTCAGGAACTATTGATCTTTGTCAGAAGCTGGGAAAAACCTGGAACCATGAAGAAAACTCCCCTCTAGGATTGAATGCTAAAGGGAGCCTGAGAGCAGGCGGAAATCCTGGTTGAGTGGAAGTGGGAGAAATGCAGCAATAAAGAGATGGGTTGAGTCTGGCCACTGACACCTGTGGACTCGGTTACAGGGGGAAAGGAGAAGATGAGAGTGGGTTCACTGGTCTAAAGTTCATGACCTAGCACGAGGGGGCTAGGCTTGTTGAGTATTGGTGAGAGCCTGTGGTCCGAAGGCAAGGTGACCAAAGGGCACACTGTGGAGGCTGAGTGAGGCAGCCCACCTTGAGTTGACCAGAACCCCACCAGAAGAAGGGAGAGTTGAGCCTGTGAACTGGTAGCATCATGATAAAGAGAGAAAAGGCTGAAGTTGTCAAAGACTTTGTCTTGTTGGTATCCAGCATCGATGTTCATGCAAGCAGCAGTTAAAAGACCAAAAGTCATATTGTATTGGGTAAGTGTGCTGCGCAAGACCTCTCGAGAGTATGGAAAGCAAGGATGTTGCTTTGAGATGTGCCTGATCCAGCCTCTTATCACTTCATAAGCATGCGAAGGTTGGACATTGAATAAGGAAGATGAAAGAAGAATCAGTATTTGAATTGTGGGGCTAGGAAGAATTTTGAAAGTACCTCGGACTGCGAAAGGACAACAGATCTGTCTTGGAAGACATGCAGCCAGCGGGCTCCTTAGAGGCATAATTGCATGGTTCCATAATTTCATTTCCGTTTGAAGATATATAAAAGTGCAGGGTGATATCCAACCTGTTAGTGAGGTCACAGTCTGAAGTTGCCTCTTTGTGAATGTGGCCTTGAACCTCCCCCTCTATCTGCTTTTCTGTTCCTGCTTGCTGACTGAGTCAGTTAGTTTATTGTGCCAACCAGGCCGATATACACGTGTGGGATTAATTGAAGGACAGAGAGATAAATGGCTCAGTGAGCCTCGCCTTTCTAGTTCTCGGGTCTCTTGCTTTGTGATGGTTGCACCAGAGTGCAGCTGCCTTAGCAGCTCCCTGCTTCAGCTTTCAAGGCTGACTTACTGCAAGACATCCCTGAGGAGAAGCCACATGGACCTACCCTGATGCAGCCCTGGGTGCTGGAGCAGCCGTGTGGAGACCCCTGCCACCGCTGAGATGTTGAAATATTCACTGACTCAGCTTTCCTCCTGTAGTCAGCATCATTGGGTCTGTTTTGTGAGATGGAGGAGGACTTTGTGGATTGGTGTTGGACTTTGTAGACCGGTGTTGGACATATGGGTTAATGGGTTAATGTTGGACTTGTGGACTTGGGCAGCACTGGGCTGGTATGTTTTCTTCATGCGCACTTAACCTTTCCATAAAACTCTCTCTTATCCATGAGTTTCTGTGGATTTGTTTCTCTAAAGTACCCAGACTGACACACTTACCTTGAGAGATACCAGAGCCCCGCCATATGTCAACTGACCTGGGATCCACCCAACTTTGCACCCTTCAGCCTGTGATCTTCCTGCACGTGGCTGCGTGAGTCTGAAGAGGGATTTGTGGACTAGTATCAGACTGATGGACTTGAGTTGGACTGGCCTGGGATATTGTCTTGATATATAATTACTTCTTGATATAAAGCTCTCTCATACATATATTGGTATTACTGGAGCCGCAGGACCCATAGTGATGTAGTGGCTTACACCTTGGGCTGCCAACTGCAAGGTCAACTACTTGAACTACCTGCCACCTCAAGAGAAAGATGAGGCCGTCTGCTCTGCTCCTGTGAAGATGCGCAGTCTGAGAACCTAATGGGACAGTTCTATTATGTTCTATAGGATTGACATTACTGTCTGAACCAACTTGATAGAAATGGTGCTGCTTTTTACAAACCACACCTTGTTCATACCAATAAACTATACATTCTATCATATTTATTATATATTTTCTTCAAACTATACCCTTGTCTATTCCAAAAACATGATCCCCAGAGTTATTTTGTCAAGAGTGGAAACAATTCTGCACTGACAGAAATGCAAACAATAATGTCCCAGTGGATACAGTAGGTAGATAGGGGAGCTGAGTAGGTGTGATGTAGCATATATTGATATACTCACAAGCATATATGTTTGGCCGATTATATTTTTATGTATATATTTGTATAAGCTGCAAATATACCCAGGTATGTAGTAGCGCACTCAGAGAGCAACCTTATGCAAACATTTTAGCAATAAGCAAACACCTAGAAAGACTGAGACATTAGGCTTAACGGTGTACGGCCATAGTCTCAGACACAAGGTCAATTGTCCTGACATCGTCCACACAATGTATGACCTCTTTCATCCTTTGGTGAGTAATCACTGAACTCTTAAAAGCTTTCAAGCACTCATCTTTGATGCAACTCTTGCTCTCTTCCTGCCCAGAGCAGAGAAGAGGGAAGAAAATCAGAGACCCGGGGAAACCGTCTGTAGCACTAATGGACCGCAGTAATCACCATCTCCACCAGGCTGAGCCCGTAAGAACTTGCTGGTACCTGCTTCCCACTGCAGCCTGCTCTGAATGGGCTCACGAGAGAAGGGCCTGAACAGAGTGAGGGAAGAATGTGGAACAAAATTCAAAATCGGAAAAACCCAGACTAACTAGTCCCCTAAGGGCCCCTGTATTATGGACTTTAGACATCCTTCAAACCTAGAACTGAACCTCCTCCTGGAGCTTACCTTTCAGCCAAACAAGGGATAGGTCTATGAAGTAAACAGTAACACGAATGAAGGAAGGGCTTCTCTGAACAATCAACCATACAAAACTAAGGACAAAGTTCAGAAGGCAAAATGGGGCAGAAAAGATGGGCAACTGGAAATGGGGAACCCAGGGAGGTAGTGGGAAGAATGCAGGGGATTGAGAATTGAGGGAATTGCAACTAATGTCATGAAACAAAATGCATATAAATTACTGAATGGAAAATGATTCTACCCTGTAAATTTTCATTCGTGCCACAAATTTTAAAAAGAAAAAAAAATCGTCCGGATCCAAAATCCTCAAACTAATTTCGTATGCAAAAACATTGTTCCCATTCAAGGTAATACATCCACCCACTCTGTTTGTCAGGGCACGGACATCTTTGGAGGTCTACTAGTCTGTCCCATCTATTGGGTTGTTTTGTTCTACAACTTTAATATCATTAAAATTTCTCTATATTTTTCTTTTTTCAGTTCTTTGAAAGGGCTCATAAGTGTGTTATTGCCTGAGCCTAATACAATGTGGGGAATGAATTCCAAGCTTGTGAAGTAATGATTGGGGTCTCAAAAGCTCCTAAGCCTTAGTCAAGGGTGTAGCTATTCTCTATATAAATCTGAAGGAAAGAGGAGGAATGAAAATAAAAACACATGAAGACAATCAGTCCACTCGATTAAGAGCCCACTCAAAAATCACCCTCCATGAGCCTCAGTCTCAGACGAAATGGACCCTGGCTACCACTGGCAACTTCCCTGGAAGGTACCATATTAGAAGGTTCTGAAAGGATTCAGATTAAGATGTGGAACAAAACTCAAAAGCATAAAAGAGACCAGACTTTCGGGTCAGATTGAGATTGGTGGAACCCCTGAGACCATGACCCTCGGTCATTCATTGGATCTGGAACTGAGCAATAGAGAGATCTATAAAAGGAACAATGATAATCACAAGATGCACAGACGTTAGAATAATCTATCATTGGGGATCAAAGGGGTAGCATTTACCCAAGGAGAAAAATCAGAAGGATCAGGGAAAAGGAGGCATGGAAACAGGAAATCACAAGGGTGGATTAAGTGATGCTGCATTGTGGGGATTGCCATCAGTGAGATGTAACAAAATGTGTATGGATTGTTGAGTGAAAAGATAACCCACTCTTTAAACTTTTACCCAATTCATAATAAAAACATAATCAAATATTGAAACTATATGTTTTCTCTCTACTTGTAAAACAGCTTGTTTGAATAAAATAATCTTGTATCATCCTTTTTCCACATAGCATTTAGCATAGTACTTAAGATTCTTGTAGACACAAGGTGTCGAAGGATCAGGTATCAAAGAACAAAAATCATAGCATTGTGAATGAAGATTGGGGACCCAAAGCCCCTATGTAGGCAACTGGACATCCCCTTACAGGAGGGTCGCAAGGAAGAGACGAGCCAGCCAGGGTGCAGTGTAGCAATGATGAAACACAACTTTCCTCTAGTTCCTAAATGCTTCCTCTCCCCTATTCAACCCTCCACCCCCAACTACCATGATCCCAATACTACCTTACAAATCTAGCTAGACCAGAGGATATACACTGGTACAGATAGGAACTGGAAACACAGGGAATCCAGGACAGATGAACCTCTCAGGACCAGTGGTGAGAGTAGCGATACCTGGAGGGTGGAGGGAAGGTGGGGGAGAAATGACGAACGGATTATAAGGATCTATATATAACCCCCTCCCTGGGGGACAGACAACAGAAAAGTGGGTGAAGGGAGATGTCGGTCAGTGTAAGATATGACAAAATAATAATTTATAAATTATCAAGGGTTCATGAGGGAGTGGGGAGCAGGAAGGCAGGGGTAAAATAAGGAGCTGATACCAAGGGCTCAAGTAGAAAGCAAATGTTTTGAGAATGATAATGGCAACAAATGTACAAATGTGCTTGACACAATGGATGGATGTATGGCTTGTGATAAGAGTTGTACGAGCTCCCAGTGATACGATTTTTTTAAAAGATTCTTGAAGACATTATGTTATTTTCCCTTTGAACATAATATTCTTTTTCTACCCTCATGCCTAATGACGTCTTTCTTTCTCTCTGGAGTTCCAGCATCTAATCGGGACTTGTCTTGATGTAAACTGTGTCTTCCTTTTTGTTACGGCTTTTTCAACGTGCTCATTTAGGATTTCGTCATTTCAGGAAAAAATCCTGTCACATCAACTGCCAAGTGCCTTTCAGTTCCATCTGTGAGTGCATTTCAGGCCCATCAGTTATCCGGGTTTGCTTGGCTTTATCCTCACTTCATTTCTATTATTTCCTATTATCACTTTCATTTCGATTATCTCATGGCTTTTCTGGATGTCAGTTGAACACTTTCATGTGTGCTATTCTGTTCCCAGGTGCTTCTAATTTCTCTATTGGTTTTTTTAATGTGTTGATTTGATGCTCAAATTGTATAAATTGCTGTATGACATCTTCTTAATTTGTATTATGCCGTCCATTATCTCTGCCGGAGATAGGGCACAATTCACATTTCTGTTAAGTTGTTCAATGACATAAAGCATTTGTGAAGAATGTCCTTTTGTTCCATCTCATGTTTTCATCAAGATTGGAATCCCTGTTTTTTACATTTGCTTGTATTCGCCGCGATTTTCCTTTCTCGCGGATGAAGTACGTGTGCATAGCTGTCTAGAACGTCTCATGTTATTCATGCTCACTCTGAAATGCTCCACCTCAAAAGAGTTCGCTTTGCCACCTTACTATTGTGCTGAATATCTGTCATGTCTCCTCTCAGCTATAAATCATGGACTAAGTATTTCATCATCTATCATAAACTGAGTCATGGCAGGGGAGGATAAAAGAATAAGAAATAATTCAGCTGATGCTGTGGACAGTCTCATTTCATGAAAAATTTTGCAATGAAAGAGGAAAATAGGGAGAAGATCAGTTTTGAAATTTCACTCAAAACCTATACAATTTTGTATCCAAAACATTAAAACAAACAATAACGATACGTTGACAAATATAAATAAAGCTGAGTTATCTATTGACCTTGGTTGAGAGAAAATGTTCCCTGGATTATTGCTTTCCTCCAAGGTCCATATTTTAGGAGCAAAACACAGTTACTACCTTTGTTCAAGGATGAGTCAATAACAAATGCAAGATAGACAGTAGCTCCTTCCCTGATGTCATTTCAAAATAGTGACCCCCTTCTCTTCACAGAGAAGATATACTTATATTCCAAAATCATGAATAATCTCTCCTTAGAAACAGATTGAACAGGTCACCAGAAACTGCGATACAAACCCAGAATTCCTGAAATTTGCATTTTGCTTCCTGTGATACAAATCAACTGCATATGATGTCATACCTGACCATTATGTGTACCTCCCTATGGGAAACTGGGAGTGAGGAACTGATACAAGAGGCTACTCTGGGAAACAGGGAATCCAGGCGGATGATCCCTTCAGGACCAGTAGTGTGAGTGGTGATACTGGGAGGGTGGAGGGAGGATGGGTTGGAAAAGGGTATCCAATTACAAGGATCTACATGTGACTTCCTCCCTGGGGGACGGACTACAGAAAAATGGGTGAAAGGAGACGTTGGACAGAGCAACATATGACAAAATAATAATTTATAAATTATCAAGTGTTCATGAGGGAGGAGGGAGCAGGGAGAGAGGGGAAACGTGAGGAGCTGATGTCAGGGGCTTAAATGGAGAGCAAATGTTTTGAGAATGATGAGGGCAATGAATGTACAAATGTGCTTTACACAATTGATGTATATATGGATTTTGATAAGAGTTGCATGAGCCCCTAATAAAATGATATAAAAAAAGAGGTCACTCTGGCTGTGATGTTTCCAGAGTAATTAGGCACCGATTTCTCTGATCCAGGGTATCTATGGCTTTAAATAAATCTAAACAATGATGTAGCTGCAGATGTAGATCTAGAGACAAAAACTGCAGCAAGCTAAATCTTTAGCTGACAAACAGGATAAAATCTCAGATTAGTCACTGTTCTGACTTAGCCTTTGTCCCCAGCATTGTAGTCATTCACGCCCTTCCACTCTGGTGATTTATTTTCTTCCTTTGGGATCTAGGTTTGTCGAGGTACTGGTTTCTAATAAAGACTCATCAATATCAAATATCTGATTGCCTTTTTCAGCAATCCACCTTTGACCTTACATGTAATGCCCTTAAAGCTGCATCACCTGCACTCAGAGATTTGCCAAAGAGCTTGATGTTTAGGAAACAATAAATTTTGAAACCATTAAGTTAGCTACTATTTGCAATAAAGTAAGTTATTTATAACAGTTGATTTTTTTCCCTTAAGGTCTTTACACATTGTTTTGCTTTTGCTTTTAAAGGACGTGAATGCCTTCCCCTGATCACTTCAAAATGTATTACTATCATGCTATCTAACAAATTTGCATGTTAAAATGTGTCATACAGTGTGGAACTACACTGACATAAACCTCTGATGCACTCCCTCTACCCACAGTGAAGGAATAGGAGTAAAATGGTCCCCGCAAAGAGTGCACTGGTGAGTGTGGGACAGAAGGTCAAAGACCGAAGCCTGACTTACACAGTTAACACATGTCAGCAGAGTCCCCCTAGGATGCATGCTGGACCTGATCATGGTTACAAAATCACATGTATTTGGAAGTGGTATTGCTTGGTTTATATTTTGATTGTGCATATTATGGGTATCTCAGGAGTGCTATGTCATCGGGGGTCACCCTCTTGAAGTTATGGTATGTTTTCCATTTTTTGGTGTATGAAAACCAGGACTGACAAACCTCTAGAGTCAGCAATACGGTAAGCATTTGGGAGAAAGGGGGAAACAGAGGTAGTAGTGAGATGAAAGGGTGATGATGTCAAGGGGTCTATATAAAAATGGAATATGGAAACCATATTTATTCATTCATATTCAAAATGGATCTAGAAACCATATCCATTTCACAATATGGAAGCCAATGATGCTAGCAAATGAACAATTTTGCTGGATGTAATTGAACTATGGAATGATTTGATCTCTGTATTAATCCCAATTAATTTTAAAATGTCAAAAAGAAAAGTGTGTTAGTCTGGGTATACCAGATAAACAAATCCATAGAGACTCATATGTGTATAAGAGAGAGTTTTATATAAGGGGTAATTGTACATTAAGAAAGCCTCCCAACCCAGTCCAGTCCAAGCCCATAAGTCCAATGTTAGCCTATATGTCCAATACCAATCTCTAAAGTCCTCTTCAGATTCACAAAATACATGCAATGATGCCAAATACAGAACGATGACAATCCAGTGGGTAGAATGTCTGTGGATCCAGTGGTTTTGTAAGCATCTCAGCACTGGCAGGGTCTCCACGTGGCCTCTCCAGCACCCAGAGCATCAGGGGAAGTCCATGTGGCTTATCCTCAGGGATGTCTCAAAGGGTGTCAGCAGAGAGAGGTAGAGTCTCCCACCTCCAAGAAGGAATACTGGATCTCCCAGAATTCTCAGGAGAATGCCATGCCCACACAGAGGCCTCATTGCCTATGATCTGATTGACAGGCTAGATTCCACCCCTACACTCATAATCCTCAAATTGACAAATGATTATATAGCTACTACAAAAACATTCTATTAAGAAAAATTATCAGGCTTGTTTTTACATCCTGGGCTTACTTAAAGGGCATAGCACAAGAATTGTAAATAATTGTTACGCACTAGTCTAATTTGTTTGGGGCCAATACTTTCAATCCTCTTATTAGCTTATACTTCTTTCCTTGTGTGATATTACTGGAAGATGTTTCTGCTTTGCCTTGCCCTTTGTTGTTGTTACTGTTGCTTATTCCTATAAGAAAAAACATTATCACCCAGATTTGCAACCATTCTATGATCCATCCATACCCAGAAATCCATAGCTTTTGCTTGACATCTTACATTTCAAAATAATTTCAAAAATAATGTTGTCATCAGTGCATCATGTTACCAGATAGAGCAACATGAAAAATGGTCTATAAATCAGGATAAAACCAAACCAGACTCACTGTCATCAGTCAAAGCTGACTCGTAGTGATCCCTGTTTCCACGACTCTAACTTCTTACTGGAATAGAAAGCCCAGTTTTTCTCCTGGGGAGCTGCTGGTGACCTCAAACTGGGAACCCTGCAGATCGCAGCACAAAGCCCAACCGCTGCACTGAAAATCAGCATTCCTTCCCTTTATTCTGCTTTCCAGCCAAGAACTCATCAAGTAGCAGCCTTCTGAAAACAATTTAATCTCCTTGGGCTCAGAGTCTTCTGGAACATCCAGGAGGTTAGATTTAATATTTTCTTAAAATCTCTCCAGTTTAAATAATTTACAATCCATGAGACGGAGGAGTAGACATAGTTCTATCCATCACTCTATATTTATTTATTTGTTTATTCATTCATTCATTTAAATAGAATGACTCCTACTGAGTGAAACTCAAGGAGCCCTGATTGGACAATACTGCTAAATGAAAGGTTGATGGTTTGAATCCACCAGCAACTCCATGGGAGACAGGCCTAGAAATCTTCTCCCATAAATATTACAGCCTAGAATACACTAAGGGAAGTTTTCTCTGTCACAGGAGGTGGATAGGAGTCAAAATCGACTTCATACCTAATCCCAAGCACAACTAATACTCCTGGAGTGAGTAAATAAATAAATAAATGCTAGTAGGTGGCTACGCGTTAGCCTATGACCTTCATGGTTGCAGTTCAAAACCACAGCAGCACCGAGGGAGAAAGACTGGATTTTCGGCTCCCATAAACAGTTACAGTCTGGGAAATGTACAGGGGTCACGATGAGTCCGCACTGATTCGATGGCAGAAGCACCACTAAAAGGCTTATCTTTTTTTAGCCAAAGGACCAAGAAATACATAATACATAATACTTTGACCAATAGGCATACCCTACTCCAGCCAAACATCACTGGAAAAAAAAAAAGCTATCTGAGCCAGCGAAGGCTAAATCGGGAGCCTAGACTTTTACTAGGCTGTGCTGAAGGCCTTAATATCTCTGTCAGGGTCATCAGATAAAGGCTGAGTGAAGAGATGGGACTTTCATCCTCTTTGACTGGTAAGGGGTCCTCCTACCACCACCCCATTAGTAGAACCCCTATGGATAACCTGGACTTCCAGGATCACCTGGCAGTAACAAAATTCCCCTTTCCCTCCCTGATGGACAGAGGAGTCCTACCGAAAAGTTAGGATTTTCGCCACTACCTAGTGATACAAGATGGTGTCCCGGACTTAGAAATGAAGACTTCTACTTCTACCATACCTACCTGTCAGTGACAAGGAGATGTCTTCTTCTAGCCTGGTGGAATGGTGTCCGAAAAGCCAGCTAAAATAGTAGCTTTAAATAAGATCAAGAGCATCCACTGCACAGTGCTGACCCCCTGGGCCGCTGACAGCAAGGTCAGCAATTCAAAAGCACCAGGTGCTCCATGGGAGAAAGACGGGGCTTTCTACTCCTGTAAAGAGTTCCAGTCTCAAGCACATCCCAAACAAGATTAGTTTCCACA